>NC_056729.1:1040415940-1040458440 GCF_019279795.1 Protopterus annectens
GCAGATTTGAGATGGGCACCAACACTGTGCCAAATAAGCTCCCTGATGAACAGGGTGAGGAGGTGCTATGTTTAAGAACATCTGATGTTCTAAAGACCCTGAGGCGAGTAAACCCAAGAAAAGCAGCTAATCCTGATAATATTATGGGATGGTTTCTAAGTGACTGTGTTAACCAGCTGTCAAGTGTACTAACAGATATTTTCAACACATCCCTGCAACTAGCCACTGCACCCAGTTACTTCAAAAATACGACAATCATTCCCTTACCCCAAAAAATCCCAACCGACAAGCCTAAATGATTACTGGCCCGTTGCTCTTACGTCAACAGTAAGGAAGTGTTTTGAGCAGTTGATCAAGAACCATATCTCTTCAAGCCTACCTGCAACACTGCATACATTACAGCTTGCTTATAGATCTAACCACTGCACATCTGATGCAATAGCTATAGCACCTTGGTACATCTAGAGAACAATAATTGCTATGTATGAATGCTGTCCATCGATTTTACTTATGTCTTTAACACTGTCACCCCCCATAATCTGATATCAAAGCTGATCCAGCTGGGCATCAACACACCCCTGTGTAACTGGATACTGGACTTTCTCATCAACAGACCCTAAAAAGTATGTGTGGGAAATAACAGTTCAGTCAGTATTACAATGAGCATGAGTGTCCCTCAGGACTGCATCCTGAGTCCTCTGCAGTTCGCCTTGTTGATGCATGACTGCATGGCTAAGCATGAATCCAACAAAGACATCAAGTTCGCGGATGATACCACTGTCATAGGTCTTGTCAGATATGGTGAGGAAACAGCCTACAGAGATGAAGTGGAGCATCTGATTGGCTGGTGTCACAGCAACAATCTGGCCTTAAATGTAAGCAAGACCACAGAAGTAATAGTGGACTTCTAGAGGGCTCAGAAGATACATCAACCTCTGGAAATTAAGGGGGAGGCAGTGGAAAGAGTCAAAAACACCGAGTTCCTGGGGGTGCACATCTCCAATGACCTATCCTGGTCGACTCATATTAGCCACACAGTGAAGAAGGCACAACAATGTCTTCACTTCCTATGGAAACTGAGGAAGGCAAACCTGTTTCAGTCCATCTGCAGGCCAATCATCTTTAAAGATTGTGCAAGATTCCAGGATGTCAGCATATGTTAGAAAATGTAGGCACGGCAACATTCTACACTTCATATGAAAGTTGGTACCACTGATATACATTTTTGAAAGCCCAAGAAATTGTATTTTGTATCATAAATTCTAGCAAAAGTAGAAATAAAATCCTTTAGATGTCACTCCATCTGTATGCTGCCTTATGCTCTTAATTACTGCTGGTTCAAAGTCAGGCTACACATAAAATTGAGTACCTTTATAAAAGCAAGTTGCCATATTTTTAATGGCTGTGTTCCATTACAAATTGCATGTTCTGTATAACTTGGGTTCATAGGTAAGTACTAGATTAACCACCCTTGCAGGCCATTTTAAGCCTAGCCAATTTCTCTTTCTGTGTTTGAATTAACTTAGCTCTGTCCATTGGAGTTAGATTGGACTTATCTGTCCCATGGTCGATAATTGTATATTAGCCCTAATGAGAATAAGTGGGCTCATACTATAGATAATTTGAGAGGACACATGCATGGGATAAAGCATTTAGAAGCTGCCTCTGTCCATTAGTAGTACAGAAGACAGTCCTGCGGTAAATTTTCTGCTTGCCATCCATAGATCCATGTTGCTTGAATATACAGTAGATAGGGAATGAGCTTTGTCTGTTCCAAAGAAGCAGTATCCTCTGTGAGATAAACCAGTCCCTCCAAACTGTTATGTTGATGTTGCAGAGCAGAGTTAATTCCCCAGACCAAGTATGTTCACTAAAGGGAAGCATTTCACTATACCACTAATATTTACTATACTATGAATGTAATAGAGCTGGGTACTTTGAATCAGCTTACACATCATATGTTTAATGCCTCCTCGCTACTTTCTTGCAGAAAATGTCATCCGATTGCAATTTCTGCAATGCTGGATTTAGGGTTTTCATAATAACTGGCACTTGACAGGCTGCAGTTATCCCTTTCTACCTCCCTCGGTTTGCCATCTGCACCATTAATTTTCTTGCAGTTCATCTGAGGTTCCCTGCATGCAGTCAATGACAATGTCTCAAGGGCATGCCTTTTTAAGTCATTTCTTTTTTCACAATGTAAAGGCCACCTGGGGTTCAGACCATGGTGATGCTTATGCTTTAAGTTCATCCTCATTAGCTCTACTAATAGCAATAGCTCTTTATATTTTCCTTTAATTTAACCCTACAGCCCCAGAACTTTCTTCCTCTTCTCTTCCTTTCAAAAATGAAGAGGTAGCCCTCTATGACTAGCATGTCTTTACCACACTAACTTTGCACAAAGCTTTAAATATGACCTATCATACCTGACACAACTGCATAAACTTATAATTTTTTTTTGTGACAATGGCAATTCCATTTTTGAATACTTACACTTCTTTCTAATTTAAATGGCAGCTTAATAATCTATGCATTTGGACGGTATCATACTTCTTTGCATTAGCTGCTCCAGTGGTGTGGAGGCATAAAGTCCTAACTATGACCCAAGCGAGATGGCTTCAGTTATCAGCTCAGGTGACTGATGGAACAGTAGAAAGGGATGGCCTTCCTGTTCTGGGGAGGTCTGCGACATGCATGTCTCTTTGCAATGATCCTTGGCGGACACTGGGGAAGTCATTGGGATAGGCTTAGTCCAAAGAGAAGGAGGAGTTGGGCCTGGCTGAGCTGCCACGGACACATGGCAATGTCCCCATTGCACACCTGCTCCTTGGTCTGGTAAAATGCTATATGATAAAACTCTGATGCATTTTCCAGGACTGCATACATTAAAACCAGTTTACATGCTCTACATATATTCTTATTAAGTCACTGTAGAACTGACAAAAGTTGAGGTTGCTACTACCCCCCAATTATTGGACATTGTAGAGAATGGTAAATACTATTTTAAAGATAATATACACTATCTGCAACAACAATTCTAACAAGTGCTTACAATTTCTATGTACCTACTAATTATGATAGAAAGTTTTTTAAAGACCATCTCAGGGAATTAATGTCTATGATATGTGGACTTAAATATACTGTGCGATAATCTGACACTTTAACATCTTGTTATTTTCTACAACACTTACCTTAAACTTTATGTTGAAATCATTCATATCTTTCACAGAAAAAAAAAACATTTCTGTAAATCACCCCTTCTGTGGTGCTGTGGCTTGGGGTTAGGGTTGGGAGGATCATTATATATTTCTTATAAGCCAAAGAATGGCCATTCATGAATTTTGCTTATTAAATTACTGTGCGAGTCTTAGTTTCATTAATAGTACCCAGCATACATCATTCCTAAACTATGTGAACATTTGCATACCTCTTAGATGTCTCAGCAACACTAGTTTCTTTACAGCCCATCATTTAATTATTCTTATAAAGCTGCTGTATAAAATGCATATTCGAAATTATGATTAAATTAACTTTATTGATCTTCTTACACATGAAATCCTCACTATTCAACAGCACATAATATACCCAATGTGCTTGGATTGTCAAAATTCTGTAGAATTTATGGTTCATACTTCTGCTCAGAAATAATTACTAAAGGACTTCATGAACTGTTTTCTATCCATGTCTCGATTTGTAAGCAGTACTTTTATGTTTAACTGGTATGTGAATATCTGCATTTTTTTCTAACTTACAAATAAGACAAATATTGATAGTAGATACAAAGGTCAAACTGTTTAAAACAGACACATGCTTTCACTTAAGGACATTTTAGGAAGGTTAAGTATACAGGTCAAATTCTTCTGCCCCTTCTCAGTGGAAGAATAATACATCTCAGACTTTCAAATTACAGGCTTTGGAGCTTTTAGTGAACAAGAAACGGATTTGAGAGGTGCTAATATATTATGGTTGCTTGAAAGCCAACTATGTGCTAATAAAAGACCATAACTGAATGATGAAGTGTCTATAAAACCACTTACACAGTGCAGACCTTTGTTTCACTGAAAGCATATAGGCAGTGATTTGATTTTCTGCTGTCATTAAATCTCTGATGTGTATTTTACTGCACACCTCACTCACCCAGTTGTATACTGAGGTATTAGATTCATTAGAGCATAATGCATGTTATTGTGTCTAGTACAATGTTATTTTTAAGTTAGCAATCTGAATCTGAAAAAATACTTTGTACAAAGATTTGCTGATTTTCTGCTGTTGATAAATTATTTTACTGCAGTACTACTGATTTTTATTTTTACCATTCATCACACTGAATTGAACCCCCCTCTTACCTCCCTGCAGACCGTAAGACAATGGCCACAGATGTTCTTTGTGTTTCACTGTTGCAGTCATTACATTCGGGTTATCTGCTAGCAGGTAGCCCTCAGTTGGCCTGATTAACAAAGTCTTGGGTCCTGCGTCGGTTGCTGTCCCTTCTTCCATGACGTCAGGTCATCAGGGGTATAAAACATGCAGCCAACACCATAACATCAGTCTTTCTTGCTGTGCGGTGCCCAAAGCAGAAGCAGTTCGCAAGTGCTGGTCAGCCGACTCCTGAAATTTTCGTTTTCGAGTTTCAGAACCGAAGTCTTCAACTAAAGCTAAGTACACCGTTGGGGAAACTTTTTCTTGCTCCTTACCGATGTCAGTAAAAGTTAATAATTGCATTACTTGTGGAAAGCAAATACCTCATAAAGATTTTCATTCGTACTCTATTCCTTGCCTAGGCCCTGACCATGACCTACCTTGCTGTCGGTTTTGTGCTTTATTTAATCAGCGCACTATCTGCCGTAGGTATATTTTCACCTCTAAATATTTCGTTTCTCGGTTTAATTATCCAGAAATGTCATTGGTTAGCCATCTGACTACCGGGATTCTGAAAAAACGCAAAGATAAAGACAGAGACAGGCCGCCGAGGTCCAAAACTGCTGATAATGCTTCTCCTAAGCCAGTTGTCAGTTTGCCGGTACTCAGTGAGGCACTTTCGCAGCCCCTGATACCCGCTACTTCTGATTCGCAGGCCTCTACTGAGACCCATTTGGAGTCTGGTATGCCGCGAGATGCTTCAACTATGGAACCCACGGATGTCTCTACCTTGGATGGGTCCGGAGCCACTGTGCAGGCACCGGCTTCTGAGGGTGTATTCAGGCCTACGGACTTGCATATTAAACTGATGCCTCCTTCTTTACTTATGCCTAAATCCCGATCCATGCCTAAAAAAACAATGCCCAGGCCACATACTCAGGCCTCTATGCCTAAAAAGAAAAAAAAAACAAATGATAAGAATAGCTGAAGATCTAATAACTCTAATCATGGGTAGCCAACCCCCCCACCCCTTCTAAGAGGCCTAGGACTGAAGTTGATTATGAATCTTCTAATCAGGTTTGTGTTTTTTCTGACTCTTCTGATGATCTGGATTTGCCCTTATCTACTTATGAAGTGTCTGATGCAGAGGACTCCATTCCCTCTGCTTCCCCTCCTGACAGTTTTTCTTTTGGGGAAACCTTACATACACTAAGGGAACATTTCCATTGGGAAAGCCAGGATTTTTCTGATTCAAAAAAGAGGCTTAGGGATTTCCTTCTCCTACCTTAGCATAGGCCTTTGGCTATTCCTCCTATACTAGACATTGTTGATGATGCTTTTTTGGAATCTAGTTTGGCCCCTGATTCCCTGCCTCCTGCTCTCAGAAAACCTGACAGATACTATAGGGTCCCTGAGTCTCACAAGTTCCTTTTTAAAAATCCTATTGCAGATCTAGAGACTATTTCACAGGGGCCCAAGGGCATTAAGGCTTCTACTGCTAAAAATCCTGCCCCTTCTGATAGAGACTCCAGGGCGCTGGATAGATGGGGTAAGAAGGTATACACTTCTGCAACCTTGGCCATTAGGGCTTTAAACTGCCAGTTTCATATGTTAAAATATCAGCAACATGTTATTGGACTGCTTAAACAGAAAATGATGTTGATTCCTGACTGTGTAGAAAATAAAGAATTACAGGATTTAATTCATTCTGCTGAACAAGTTGGAAAACATACTTTGCAATGTGGTTTTGATTCATTAGAGGCCTCTTGCAGGGCTGCTGTTACTGGGTCTGTGCTCAAAAGGCATGCTTGGCTTAAGGAGCAATCTTTGCCTGATCATGTTAAAGCTAAATTGTTGGATGCTCCTTTAAATCAGGACCACCTGTTTGGCAACAAGGCTGAGGAAGTTCTTAAAAAGATGGAAGATAAAGCTAAATCTATGCAAACTGTTAAAGATTTTTTACAAGTTCAGCTTCCTAGATTTAGTAGGCACTGACCCTCTAAAAATTGGTCCTTTCCAGCCCCTTCCAGGTCTTATCAAGCCAAACCCAGACATAGCAAAAACCCCGGGTTTCAGTCCCAGGGGATACACAGAACTAAGCAGTGGGGGCCTCCACTTCCAAATATGGGAATAATAAGACTGTCCCCTATGGTAAACTGTCTCAATGACTTCTTTTCAAAATTTCCAAGCACTTATCAACTGACTGCCCCTTTGGGGGGAAAGATTGCTCTTCATGCAAAGAAATGGGAACTCATTACCCAGGACAAATGGGTTTTAAATATAGTGTCCTAGGGATACAGATTTCACTTCCACACATTGTCAACACCAAGCAGGTGGCCAGACCTAACCCCAAATCAGTGAGCAGAGGCCCAAAAACAAGTACTTTCTCTCATACGCATGGGGGCTATTCAGCTGGTACCAGAAGAGGAAAAGGGACAAGGTTTCTACTCGAGACTTTTCCTGGTACCCAGAAAAGACAATTCATGGCATCTTATCATGGACTTGTCTACTCTAAACACCTTTTTAGAGATTCCAAAATTCAAGATGCTGACTCTTCACCAGTTACTTCCTATGCTAGGCAAAGATGCCTGGTTGGCAACACTAGATTTAAAAGAAGCATACCTGCATATCCCAATCAGGGAATCTTGCAGAAGATACCTATGCTTCAAAGCAGGCTACACTCACTATCAGTTCTCTGCACTGCCCTTTGGCTTATCTACTGTGCCCAGGGTATTCACAAAGTGCCTAGCTCCAGTTATTGCATTTTGCAGGCAAAGAAATATTCAAATATACCCATACCTGGATGATTGTCTAATTCAGGAAGAAAGCCGGACATACTTTTGAATCATCTGACCTTTGTGCAAAGGGTTCTAACTTGTCTGGGGTACACCATAAACGAAAAGAAATTACACCTGGTACCCTGTCAACAAATTATATTCCTGGGATCAAGCTTGACTACAACTTCCCAGATGGCTTACCTCACGCCAGAGAAACAAATTCATTTGACAACCTATTTCAAACAAGTGGCCACAAAAACCCTCCTATCTGCAAGACAGATACTGCAAGCCTTGGGGTTCATGGCCTCCTGATTCTTCGAATTCCATATGCAAGACTGTTTATGAGGAACCTACAGTGGTATCTAAAAAGCCTATGGTGTCAACATTCTCAAGACCTAGAAACAATGATTCCTATCATACCTTGCCTATGCCTAGAGTTCCTTTGGTAGGCAGAGGCCTGCCACCAAAACAAGGGACTACCTTTCACACCACACCCTGCCACCCAAACCCTAACAACAGATGCATCAGACTATGCATGGGGGGCTCACCTGGCAGGGAAGTGCATTCAGGGCAAATGGAACCCAAGTCAAATGCACCTGCATATCAATCAAAAAGAAATGTTAGCTGTACAGAATGCTCTAACAGCCTTCAAGGACCACATTCTTCCAGGACAACTAATGGTAAAGACGGACAACACCACTGTTATGTGGTACATAAACAAGCAGGGGGTACACATTCTTACCCCCTCTGCAGACTAGCCATGGCATTGTGGAACACAGCCTTGAGTTACCAAGTGCATCTACAAGCTCAATTCCTACCAGGAAGATTAAATACACTGGCAGACGGACTAAGCAGAAACCTCATGGACCCACATGAGTGGAAACTGGAACCAAGGATTTTTAACATGTTAACAAGCAAATGGGGGTGCCCAGATATAAACCTGTTTGCTTCTCCCCAGAACTACCAATTGGACAAATTTTGTGCAAGGACTCCCCACAAACAAGCCTGGAAAGTGGATGCTCTGTCCTTCAGCTGGAAAAAACCTATCAGTCTATGCCTTCCCCCCTCTGCCTCTGCTCTCTAAAGTACTACTAGAAATCAAACAGGACAAACCAAGGATGATTCTGATTGCTCCAGACTGGCCACGCCAACACTGGTACCCCCTCCTGCGCAGTGTGTCATGGTTATCTCCATGGCACCTGCCTCAGACTCCTTCCCTGCTGTCTCAGCAGAAGAACCAGATTCTGTGCCCTCAGCTTCTAACACTGAACCTTGCAGCCTGGCTAATTACTTAATCTCTCCTTTACCATACCTCAGCAAACCTGTAATGGATATCATTTTAGAGGCAAGGAGGCCTAGTACTAGAAAATCTTATGCTGAAAAATGGAAAAGATTCTGTGCCTGGAACCACTCTCAAGGGATGAGCACAGCAGCACCCAATTTACCTCAGATTTTAAAATACTTAAGTGAGATGCTTCACAAGGGCCTGTCTTTTTCCTCCATTAAAATTCACACCTCAGCCATTTCAGCTCATTATAACACAGAACCTCCCCTCTTCTCTCATCCACTGCTCAAGCAGTTCCTCAGAGCGGCCAAAAATTTGAGACCACCCAGGAGAGTTCCAACCCCAGCCTGGGACCTTAATTTTGTCTTAGAGAAACTCACACTACCTTCTTTCTAGCCATCTGCTACTGCAGACTTAAAATTTCTTTCTCTGAAAACAGCTTTCCTTTTAGCAATCACTTCAGCTAGAGGGGTATCTGAATTACAGGCCCTTATGGCAGTGGAGCCTTCCATCATCTTTCATGCGGACAGGGTGTCCCTCAGAACCAATCCATCCTTCATGTCCAAGGTGGTATCCAGTGTGGCTCTTAATCCATCCATTCATTTGCCAACCTTCTTTCCCAATCCACAGAATAAAGGAGAATGGATGCTGCATTCCTTAGATGTGCACAGGCAACTTAGATTCTACTTGGACAGGACTAATCCTCAAAGGAAATCTAAACAACTGCTGGCGGCATTTGCTGCAGAGGCAGAGGGGAAAGCTATTTCAAAGCAAACCATTTCTAAATGGATAAGCCATTGCATTCATTTCTGCTATAAGCACCATGGAAAACCTATCCCCCAGGGGATCAGACCTCACTCCATCAGGGCTGCATCCACCTCTACAGCCTTTCTCCGAGGCGTCCCTACCAGGGACATCCTAGAAGCTGCTACCTGGAGTTCTGTACATACTTTCTCCAAGCATTATCATTTGCCAGTTTTCTTTAAATCCAGAGCTGGCTTTGCCAATGTAGTCTTGCAAGGCCTTATAGCTGGCCCTAATGCTATCTAAATTCCTCCTCCCAACCATAGCTTTGGGAATCTACCCAAATGTAATGACTGCAACAGTGAAACATGAACAACATAGTACAGTTGTGTACACTTACCATAAATGTAGATGTTCAAGTGTATTCACTGTTGCAGTCCTGGTTACCCTCCCTCCAGCCTCCTAACTTCTTTTGGCTATACCTCTACTTTCCTTTACTATGCTTAAAAGCCTTTTTGGTGTATTTGCTTTTTTGTTGGAGGTATGTCTTTGTGCTTTTATATTTAATTGCTTCCCATTAGGGTTCACCTGACATCTGGGGCAAGAAAAACTGATGTAATGGCGTCGGCTGCAAGTTTTATACCCCTGACGACCTGACGTCATGGAAGAAGGGACAGCAACTGATGCAGGACCCAAGACTTTGTTAATCAGGCCGACTGAGGGCTACCTGCAAGCAGATAACCCAAATGTAATGACTGCAACAGTGAATACACTTGAATATCTACATTTATGTTAAGTGTACACAACTGAACTTTTGCCTTCTAATTCAATAAACTGTTCTCTTATTTAGGTTACTTTTTACCTCTTTTATTCTGAAGTCAGAGAAACTGGGAAGTTGTTTAAGAGTCAAAGCCCACCAAATTACAGGAATCAGAAATGCAAAGGTAATATGAAATAGTGTGTCTCATATACTTGAAAATATCATACTAAGTTTTTCCATTAGCCTAATGACTTACATAATTGCTGGTAATTTTTATGTTTTTAGAGCATCTTGTGACTTATTAGGCAAATATGTCATTACAAGTGTCCCATTCTGTTTCAAGTATCAGCACAACTGTGTTATTGTTAGTTTGGGATACACTGTGACAGATGTCTTTCATCTCTTAGTCATTGCATCCCCCAAAACATTAATTGCTCTACCTTTCTCTGAATAAGTGCCATAAAATTTAGGTAAACCTTTTCATATCTTTGTAAATACTACATCCAAGGAAATAAAAGAGGCTTGGCCTTATAACTAACCCTTTTATCTGATAGTTCATTTTTCTTTAGACAGCACTTTTTATACCACTGCCTCTTCTCTGTATAATTCAGTCAGTTCTTTTCCCAGTTGATTACCTGTTTTATACTTCCCTCTAAACTTAAATCACAATGTAGTCATGTAGGAGTTCAGTTAGTGTTTTGCTTAAATCTATGCCAGAACTATAATCATATATCTCTCTGTCTGATTCATGTGAACATAGGGAGATGCTGGTGGAAGAAGACATGGTCGACCAAGTTCATCCTAACACTACAGCTAGCCCCTAGCCTCCAACACCTTCCTAGGTAAGCACCCTGACACTGCCTCTAGGAATATGTTACAGGTCCTGATCACACTCTGTATTACATTTTTATATTTATTTTGCTGAGTCTTTAATTTGTTTTCCATCTTTGACCCACGTTCCCTTTTCTACCCTCTCATGTTTCCTCATCAACCCCAACTTTTTCACTTACCCCCCAGAGAATGTAATCTGCCTGTATCATTCCTTTTTTCTCCACTTCCTTCATTCATATTGCCAATGTGTACATGCCACACTTTCAAAGTCATCTTCATAACAACCGAGCTGCTACACTCCCTTTACCATTCTAGTAACCTTTTATAAGCTATGAAGCATTTGCCTTCATTTGAATGGCTAGTAGAACTGCATAATGTACTTAGTTTGTGGCCTTATGCAAACAGGAGGATAAAACTGTGTCTCTCAGTTTCACTTCCCTAGTTTTGTACCCAGGGTACTGATGGGATTGGTAGTGTAATTAAGTCAGTGGATTCTATTTGATGAACTATTATCTGGGCAAAGAAAGAAAACAGAATGAACTGACTTGTGGTACAAACTTTATAAACAAAGCTTAGGGCTGGACAATAGACAGGGAAAAGAAGTGACACACAAGGATAGGAAGCACCAACATTGGTTATACAGTGGGGACCTAAATACAGATCTTGCTGCCTGGACTTTGACCCAGGAGGAGGTCAGTTGCCAATGTGACTGCCCTCCCTACTGGGTCCTGCCCCTGATAGCACTCAAGTAGTAATAGGCAGTGGTGTGACTCTGCTGGTCACATAAGGACCTACACCAGGTAGCCAGTGTGAACATCAAGCTACTGGACCATAAAATTCCTCATAACCTCCTTCCACTCTTGTTAGGTAATGAACTGTGACCCACTGGCAACATTAACATAGGGAACTACAGCACATTCTCCCAGCGATTGACCACCAGTGACTACCAGGGACTCCTTCAGATCAAATCCCCTGACAGAGGACCTCCACAACTTGACAAAGAGGCAGGTCTTGAGGCAGATGGTGAGCTGATGGGTGGGCATGATGATGAAACAGGACTACTTCCACATCACAGGCACAATTGTGTCAGATACTGTATAAAATAGTAACATAAATAAAGAAAAAAAAAATAAAGATATAAAAAGATAGTGATAAAGAGATAGAAAAGCATTACTTCTGTATCTGTTACCCAGACTTCCAGGTACGTAGAAATGGACTAAACATCTGCTAGGTATGCACTTATACAAGGGCTCATCGCAATGCTGACTAGGTATAGGTTCATAGGTTCATAGGTGTGCACTAGGCTAATGGCCCTGGAGCCTTTACAAGCCTAGCCCATAGGATTAGCCTGGCATCATGCCACCCAACCTTAGTTCCCAGTGCCTCTATCAAGTAGAGCCACTGGCGTGATCCCCAGGGTGAACTTTCTATTTCCCATCCACTCATCAAGATTTCAGTTGAAGAGGACCAGTGAGGTGCTCTGCTTGACATGTATGGGAAGTCTATTCCAGTGCATGGGCAGTCTCTGGGTTATCAACCTGTCCCTCCAGCATGTTCTGTTGATTGTGATAATGAGGTTGAGGTCTCTGGAGTGTGTGGTGTGGAGGGATTGGGATTTCTTTAGATGTAGCATTTCTAACGGAGCTGGATCAGACATGGCTTTGTAAGTCAAGCAGAGAACGCCTCATAGTAGACAGAGAATAGCTGGAGTTTTTTTGAGTCTGTCCGTATAGGACATGGGTTTAAGGCCTAGGATCTTCTTTGTGAGGTACTTTTGTGGCCTTTCCAGTTATTGCATGTGTCTAGTGAGGTACATTCCAAATGGGGCATTATACTCGATGATTGGCCTAGTGAGGGAAGAGTAGAGAAAGATGATGGCCTCTTTCTTCCTGGATGCAAAACCCTTGGTAATGAGATGTGCCACATAGAAGGACTTTCTGACGACAGTGGCAATGTGGTGGTTGAAGGAGAGGTTGCTGTCAACCTGTGTCCCCAGAGCTCTTATAATGCTTTCATTGTTCAGTAGATGCCCATCCATGTGGTAATTATTGGGAACTGAGGTTTTCCCAAAGGGGATGACAATGTATGTTTTAGCATTAAGCTTAAAGCCATGGTTTCAACACCAGTCATTGGTCTCAGTGAGGCCTTTCTGTAGCATGTCTACATCACTTGGGGAGTTAATAATGGCTCCCAGCTTGCAGTCATCTGCGAACTTGGTCAGCCAGAGTCCCTCTGTGTTGGTCTGGACTTCTGAGAAGTAGATGCTAAACAGGTGAGGACCCAAGACTGATCCCTGCGGGACTCCACTCGTAACTGGTTGGCAGTCTGACTTGGAGTCTGCTACTTTCACACTGTGAGTTCTACCTGTGAGCCAATTTGCAACCCACCTAGTGATATAAGGGTTGATGCATAGTTTGGTGAATATATCAATAATTCCTGAGTGGGGGATGGTATCAAAGGCCTTGGTCAGATCGAGGTATTCTGTATGAACTGCCTTGCCCTCATCCATAGCTCTGGTGACTGACTCAAAGAAGTCAACCAGGTTGAGCAAGCATGAGCTACCTTTCACAAAACCAGATTGCATGGAATCTAGAGTTATGAGATTCCCTATATCCTTGTTAATTAGGTCCATGATGATGCACTCCATAGCCTTACATATCAGACTTGTGAGGCCAATGGGGCGATAATTCACAGGGTCCGTAGTCACTCCCCCTTTATGGAGAGGGATGATTGTAGCAGTGCGCCATTCGGTAGGGACAAAGCCTGAGATGAGGCTGTGATTGAACAGGGCACATGGATGTGGTGCCAGTTAACTTTGTAGTTCATGTAGAACACATCCAGGGATATTGTTGGGTCCCATGGAAGCTGTCTTCTTGGCCTTGGACAATGCAGCTTTAACCTGTGCTGCAGTAATACTGGGTGCCTGGCATTCCTCCGTTATTGTGATTGGTCCTTTGGGGGGTAAAGTTGGCACTGAATCTGTCAGCCAGTATGTTGGCAATATATGTTGGCTCAGTATAGGAGGTACCATTGTGCAATAACTCAGAGCAAACCTGAGTATTGCCATGGAGATTCTTGACATAACTATAGAAGGCTTTGTGGTTGTTTTTAGTGTCTGCCACAATTCTGCCTTCATAGCTGGCTTTAGAGGTTTTGATGAGGGATCTCAACCTTTTGTTGAGGCTAATAAGGGAGTTTTTCCAGTCTTGGGTATTGACTATCAAATGTCCCTACTGGAAGATGTGCTTACAGGGGTGCAGCAACAGCACTGTACCTGTGGCCTGGGGTTGGGTAGATGCACAGCACTGTCAATTTTAGGATGGTGGTGCTGGCTATAAGAGGCCATGGGTGTATGTGTGTAGGGTAGGCGTGTGATTGTAGATATGTTACATGGGTTAGGGACAAAAACAGATCAACATACTTTGACAGGGTTAGTATGTGATGCAGGTGAGCATCCATACAGTGCCCGTGAGGCATACCAAAGACAGCTTAACAAGTGTCAGCAACAATTACAGCTGCCAGCATATGGTGGACAACCACTGTAATATGGACAAAAACAATCCATTTATTAAAGAACTGTTTCTATGTACAGATATAATTTCTGTGACAGCTAGAAGTGGCATCTGCTTGGGTACATGGTGGGATGATGCTCGGCCACCATGATAATATGCATACCCAAGCTGCCATGCAGACTCCTGCTCTGTGACACTCTTCAGAACCCATTACGGTGCCAACAGCCTTGCATGCCAGGCACTATGTCACAGTGGGCATACTGTATGTACATTCTGAGCTGGGCATCTGTACGTAAATGTGGAATGTGAGGATTTCCTGAACAAGCAGTGTGTGTATGTGGGTAACATGTTAGCATATATACAAACAAACTAAAGGATAAGGAGATCACACAGACAAGCCATTCCACAAAATCTGCAAAAAGGACCCTGTAAAGCTAGGGTCTTCCATGTGTAATACCTTAAACCTCCTGTATTGGAGGCCCCTGTATATATGCAGATGACCTCTGGATGTTGGATAGGCTTGTAATCACTTGCAGACTGATAGCCTGGTACTTAACTATGAGCTACCAATGTCTTATTACTGTGATTGGGAGAAAAATATCTTTCTCAGGCCCAGTGACATAATGGATAAGGCATTCACCTGTTATGCCAGGAACTGTTGGCTAGATTATCATCTGAGGCAATATAATCTATAACTTTTTCAGTGGCTCAATGTGTTAATAAAGTATGTTTTTGAAAAAGCATAGGCAGAGCAGGGTTTGAATCCACATTTGAGATAATTTAATTATGGGTTGGAGATTGGAATAATGGTTAAGGTGTTTACCTCACAGACACACGCTACATGATTTGATTCTCACCTTTGGGAAATTGGCTAGGCTTAAAATGGCCCACAAGGGCAGCTAACCTTGTACTTACCTAGGAACATATTCTCTACAATCTACTGAGCTGAAAGCCATTAACAAGACATACAGGTGTCACAAATAAAATGTCCTGCAAGGGCCCATTAAACTATAGCTGAAATAACAGATCAGTGACCTGCCTGTGCACTTAATGTACACCTCAGGTGCACTTTCTCTGA
Source organism: Protopterus annectens (assembly GCF_019279795.1). Classification (NCBI taxonomy): domain Eukaryota; kingdom Metazoa; phylum Chordata; order Ceratodontiformes; family Protopteridae; genus Protopterus; species Protopterus annectens. The sequence goes on from NC_056729.1 coordinate 1,040,431,287, forward strand.
CCTCTTCCTTCCCTTAGCATACAAGGTCAGACTTTCACCTCCTCAAGTCACTCTAATGGTGCCTGCACTGCTCACCTGAGCAGATGATGCCAGTAGTATCCATCATCAGCCTGGTAAGTCTGTATCTATCATTCACTTTGTACTGCGGACTGACATTACAGTTCTCCCACCAGATGATGTCAGTAGTTTCTGTACATAAAGTGGAAAATATTTTACTCTGTTTCGAGCACCACCTGGAAGCTGAACCAGACAACTTTGCAGGTACTTGAGTGAGTACAGGGTGTTGAGTGAGGGTCATAATGTGATCTAGGCAAAGTGAATTATAAGATAAAAGTGTAATTTAAAACTCTTCTTTGTTAATCACAAACATTAACTCCTTATGCCTTTCTCAGGCCTGTTTTGCAAACCCAGCATCTTCATATCCTAATAAATAACCTCCCGGTACTCTCTCAGTGTGGGGACATACACCCCAATCCTGGCCCCAACACCTCATCATCCCCTAACAAACCTTCCTCTACTCAGAACATCTATATAATTGCAATAAATGTACGCAGTATCTGCAATAAAGTCACAGTATTCCAAACATGGTTCTCCCAATATACCCCTGATATTGTAGCAGTCACAGAAACTTGGTTAAATCCACATATATCAGACAGTGAAATTATTCCACCAGGAAAAAATATACACCAGAATGATAGACTTCCTAAAAAAGGTGGGGGTGCAGCATTAATCTACTGTGACTCCTTAACTATAACACTCTTTCCCAAACCCACACCCACCTTTGGTAAGAGAAGTATCAGTGGCATGCCTACAAATAAATAGCTGTAAACAATTATGCATTGCTAGCCTATATATTCCCCCAGGTAAAAATATTGCTGTGTTGGAAGACATTCTATCCTGGACTAACTACAGTATATCCAATGAAACTATTATTCTTGGTGATACCAATATAAATTGGCAAAATCTCATCTCTAACTCCCCAGAAAACAGTATAAACTTGCAAAGCTATACACAACTAATCACCACCCCATACGCATATTAAACCACCAAATCAAACCAACTTTAGACTGGATCCTGGTTTCCAACCCTGAGAAATATACTAATACTGGAACCCTCCCAAATATCTTAAGTGATCACTTATCTGCCTTCACCCATAGAGCCCATACCCAAATACCCAAAACACATTTGTATAAAACATCTAGAAACCTCGTCCATTTCAACAAAAATATATTCAAAACTACTCTAAAAGGCCATACCTGGACCCCACTAAAAATACTACCTCTGGAAGATGCTGTAATCTACTTCAAGAATGTCTTTCTTGATGTGCTCAATAGTGTGGCTCCCATTCGGACCAAAAGTATAAAGCATAACCATGCCCCCTGGCTAACAAAATGTACCAAACAAGCACTTATAGGTTCATAGGTTAGTACTAAGCTAACTGCCCTTGCGAGCCATTTTAAGCCTAGCCAATTATCCCTTGTGAGACTCAAAGCCTGCACCTTGTGTTTGTAAGGCAAACACCTTAACCGTTAGGCCATCCTCCCAACAACTTTTTACCAGAGACTCAGCCTAGAAAGAATGGCAAAAAAATAGAACCCCACAAAATGAAGTCATCTTCAAACAACCTCGTAATAGTACTAAAAAGCTGGTCATCAATGATAAAAACGTTCTCTACAGAACTATCCACCTAAAATAACAACCCCCAAAAATTCTGGAAATCCATTTCCTCACTTCTTAATTCTGGAACCCATCATAACCCTTCACAATCTCCTGAAAAAGACCCACAAGAGATAGCCCACATGTTTAACTCTCACTTTGTTGATACCATCCAAAAACGTGTCAAAGAATTATCTCCAAAATCTATTAACAACTCTAATACACTAGAAACTAACTCAAATCTTACTCAAAATAACCATAGCTCTCATTCCTCCCTCACCAGTGAAAACCCTATTAATATCTCAGTAGCCCCAGATTTCTCTATACAACCAGTACCCACCTCTCTAGTGCTTATGCTACTAACTACGCTGAAACCATGCTCACCCTCTGACGATAGCCTTCCATCAGTATATCTAAAAGTTGCAGCAGACGCTATAGCATATCCTGTTAGTATTCCTATTAACCAGTCTATCTCCAAAGCATATGTCCCACAACTCTGGAAAAATCTATAATAACTCATTTACATAAAAGTGGTGACACCAATGAACTTTCTAACTACCATCCCAACTCTATACTCTCTCCTCTTTTAAAAATTCGAGAAAAGTGCATACACATTCAATTGCTAAAGCATCTCACTGATAACAACCTCCTTGCACCCACCCAACATGGCTTTCGGCCAGGTCACAGCACTACTACAGCCTTGTGCTCATTCACCAATACTGTAAACAAAGCTCTGGATGCAGGTCTTCCAACTACAGTCATCTTCTTGGACCTATCCAAGGCTTTTGACACAATATCACACCCTAAACTACTGCAATAACTTGAATCACTGAGATGCTCCTTTCATACCCTAACTTGGTTTTCCAGCTACCTAAGAAATAGAAAAAAATCAGTCAGATGGCAAATTAACCAATCTGAATTTCTCCCCAGTAATACTGAAGTGTCCCAAGGGTCTATTCTTGGGCCTCTGCTTTTCAATATTTTCATTAATAATCTCCATACAGCATCCCAACATAGTACATTGATCCAATACGCAAATTATTCTACAATCATCTCTTCTTCCAGCAACTTCTCAGATCTCTTAAATATAACACAAAAGACCTTTACATCTATCGAAACTTAGCTAAACAATACACAGCTTCTACTTAATCCAAAAAAAATCCAAACACTTACTGTTCACAACTGAAGCTTCAACTCACGACTTTAAGATATATTCACAAAACAATACCAAAATCGAATTAGTGACAACAGCAAAACTACTAGGCATCACAATCGATTACAAACTTTCCTTTGACCAGCATATTCAAAATTCAATAAAAAAAATTATTTTAAGCTCAGCAAACTCTATAGACATAAACTTTACATGGATAAGCCCACAAAGGTAAAACTAGCAAACAGTTTACTCCTTTCCTCCCTCCTCAATGGAAGCCCCATCTTCACTAATCTCCATACATCACTTATGAATAAACTACTATCATGCTACTATAAAATAGCAAAGTTTGCCACTAAAATGCCAAATTGCACACACCACTGCTTAGCCATTAAGGAATTGATCTGGATTGAATTTTCCAACGACCTAAATTACACCCAATTAACTCTCATGCACAATCTAATCTATAACCCAGAAAGCTCCCCTTCACTTCAGACTATTCTACAAACGTATGGCCCAACCTGGAATGTATGGTCTACTAATAAGAAACTCTTAAGTATATCCAAATCCAGTGAATGAGCTGCACATAGTCTTTATTCCCATACCATTGCCAAATTATGGAATGCCCTACCTTCCTCTATCACTCAACTGGACTCTATAAAATCCTTTAAATCTGCTCTAAAATGCTACTACCTCAATAATCATATGTGTCCCTGTAACCACATGACTTGAGCCACCTTAAACTAAGTTAATCTCCCACTATCCTCTCCTTTCCATGTCAGGTTTAAAATTTCTACTTTTACTATACCTCTCTTTACTCCCAGCACTACTTCTTGAGCTGCCTAACGTACCTGTAAAAAAAATACTGCGAAATTCTATTAGCTAAAATCTATGTGATTTTTGTCAATTTATTGTATATTATTATCTAAACAACATAACCTTGTCTGTACTATTTTGAATATTATTTGTGTATTAAATTTCTGTAGTTGCATTTGGAGCTTTTCTCCCCAGGCATCCACTGAAAATGGGTTTCTGACCCAGTGGACTTTCCCGGTCATCAAATGTCAATAAATAAATAAATAAATAAATACATAAATAAATAAGTTGAGACCATTCAGTCCAAATAGTTTCATTAGCATAATGATCATGCTAAGAGCCTCAGAACTGTGTGATAAAACCAGCTGCAGTGATTAGCATACTCATTGAGCTGCAGAAGTGCGCCATAGAACACCCTGTGGAGTTAAAAAAAAAAAAAAAAGGGAAGCAGAAACTCTGAGATCCACAGCCAGCTGAGAGGTAACCGACTGTGAAGTGATCTTGTTTTTGTTCTTGTGTGTTGTTTCCCAAATTACATGATATTGTGTTGGGAATAAGAGGTTGAGCTAATGGGCGTAATTAACAAAAGGTGCATATTGTCTGTGGTAATGTAAACAGGGGGTAGGGTTTTATGCCTTGACAGGACAGTTGTAGGTGATGTAATGTAGCAATTTAAATGCAAAACAGTACTGTTTGATGTGTGTATGGTACTATGTGGGAGAGATAGGTCTTGGAAACAAGGACAGTTTTACAGTTACTGCTGATATGTAAGCCTTATGAGGTGTTCTGCCTCATTTTGTATAACTTAAATGTGTTATCCTATATGATGTATCCTGTAAGGGACGTTACATTGGTCAAGCTGGCAGTACTCTGCGTGAGCTACTTGAGTACTAAATTTGTCTGCTGAGGGGATCAATGAAACATTAGTTGTAATTGTCCCAGTGTGGGTAGATGGGCTTGGGCTGAGAGATTGTCAGCTGCACCTTCAAGGTGTGTACATGCAGAGGACCTTGTACTATACATCCCTACATGGAGTGACTGCCCAAATGGTGTGTCCAGGTATCTGTTGCAATCACATCCTCTTCTGAACTGCAGCTGTGGAGAACAGTGTGTTTCTTTGTAGTTAGAGGGGAAGAAGGCCTTCATTACTGCTGAGTACATCTCCCGGCCTGCTACTGCTCTACTGGGTTTTGGAGAAAACACATATGTCTCACCTGCTTCACAGATTATCTTTAGGGAGGATTTGCCTAAGACCTCTGTAGCATATTCCAACTGTATCTCCAAAATCTGGAATAACATCCCACAAACTATTATTTGCACAACTAATCTCACTCAATTCAAAATTCTTGTGAAGAACCACCTAACCAGCCAATGGCTCTGCCCTTGCTTGGGCCCTGGTTAAAACTCTGACCACCCCACTACACTCTAATTACAATATGCTCTTCTCATAAATTTTAACATATGATTAACATAATAAACTCTAACATATAATAATTATTTACCTCTCATCCTATCCCCCCACCCTATCAGTTCCTCCCCACTCTCACACTGTTTCAAACCAAAAAAACTTTCCCCTTATGTAAAGTATCTCCCTCATCTCCCACCTCATCTCATCTTTCCTCCTCTTTAACACCAGTCTCCCACCGCGGTTCCGCTTTTTTCCTCTTTAATACCAGTCTCTTCCCTTTATACTGCCTCTCTAACTATTTTAGACCTAAATCATAGTTTTTATCAGTAGAATATGTAATGTCATTAGCATGAAACATAATATGCATAACACTATCCCCAGGATTCAGTAAGCTCTGCACAGCATATAGGAAGAGTGCAGAAGTTGCTGGAGGCAATATGGCCACCATGCAATCCAGGAATAAGCTCCCAGGATGTGCACGAGCGCTTCTGCACTATTCCTGCATGGGCACAGCTCCTGTATGCAAATTACCCCATTTGCAGGTGAAAACCATGCAAATGAGGTGAATTTGTGATCCAGGAAGCTAGCAGCCAGCCATGCAGGACTAGTGTAGTCTGCAGAAATGTAATCGGTTAGTAAGCAAGTACATTTCTGCAAACTACAAAACGGTGCCATGACAGCTCCAAATAAAGGGTGTATATAATATGGAAAGCATGCCAATGGCCAAATATATGGCCATTGGCATGGAAAACAGTTGCAAAAAAAAAAAAAAAAAAAAAAAAAAAAACGTTTATTTTTTTTTTAGCCAATTTCATCTGTTTAAACATAGGGCAGCGGCGCACAAACAAGATCAGGCCAAAAATAAAAAAAAACTTGAAATAAGCATTCTATCCAAAAATCACAGTTTTGCAATTATACTCAATGGCAGGCAGAAGAAAACATGGCCAGTGATTAATGATTGCTAAGGAGGAAGGCTCAGTGTCAGACTTCTAACTAGGCATTAGCAGGAAATCCTATGCAAATGAGGGGAATTATACTGAATCCTAGATCCTCCCTCATGGCTAGCCTGCACCCAACTGTGTCAGTGCAGAAAGATTATGGTCCAAGCCCAAGAGCTAGCTGACATCATAGATGGGTGTGTCAGGCATACTGTAAGCTTATTGGAGCCCCGTGGCTCGGGTTTACCCTTAGCTTAGCAGAGCTAAGCAAGGGTGTGTGTCTGAAGCTGCCTAGCACTCTTTACATTGCCTAAACGGGTGTGCGTGCCATGCACCATGTTTTAAGGGTAAAAAAAAAGTAAACCAGGAAATAGCAGGTCCGTGCACATCTGAGCACTGTGTTTGCACGGTGCTCCCCTGGGCTTAAACAGGAAGGCATTGGGAAGGGAAAGCAGCAGTAGGAAGGTAATTAAGGAGTGCTAGCATAGCTGGCAGGTGAAATGTATCAGAATTAGCCAATTACACTGGCAGCAGCCCAGTCCAGCATAGCACATGACTATAAACTATGCAAACACCTTTCCCTCTGGTTTTTCCCACAAACTCTACACCACTGGTGTACACAAGCAGGGAAATTTTACGAAACAAAAGCAACAAAATGATAGGGGCTGCATTTGCTCTCATAAATCAATATGTGGAAGAGGCTGAGGGTGGTGAGGATGAGAATGCTGATGACCAACCCACAGTGAGGAGAATGAGAAGAGTGTACAAACCCAGGGTAACCTACCAGGGGCTACATGAGCTGAAGATAGTGGAGCACTATAGGGTGGACAGGGACCTCCTACAGCAAATTGTTGAGCTGTGTCGGCCACACCTCACACACAGAACCAACAGAGGGGAATCTATCCCAGTGGATGCCAAGGTATGTGTAGGCCTAAGAATACTAGCCACAGGTACCTTCCAAAGGCCAAACTGGGTGATATCATGGGGGTCTCACAGGCATCAGCATCCAGGATACTCCACCAGTTCCTGGATGCCATGTCAGCACATGCCAGTGAGCACATATATTTCCACAACAGCCATGAGGCGTTGAACATCAATATGCGTCTCTTCCACCAAATAGCAGAATAACCTGAGGTAGTGGGTGCTATAGACTGCATGCACATATGCATCAAAGCACCACCCGGTGAGTGGGGTAGGGTCTACATCAACTGCAAGGGCTTCCCCTCCATCAACTGCCAGGTCATGTGCGATGCCCAGGGCATTATAATGAATGTGTGTGCTGGCTGCCCTGGAAGCTATCACGACTCCCACATCTGGCATATGACGCAGTTGTACCCGTGATTTGCCAGTGGGGACATCCGTTACAGCCACCTAGTGGAGGATGCTGGTTATGCACAGGAGCCGTGGCTGATGACACCCATCAGAAATGCACACACACCTGAAAAAAAACTCAATAATGAGGCACACACAGACTAAAATCATAATAGAGCATGTGTTTGGGATGCTCAAGTCATGGTTCCGGTGCCTGGACACATCTGGTGGAGCCTTGCAGTACTCACCAGCTGCATGTACCCAAATTGTCATCGTATGTGCCATGCTACAAAATATGATCCTGCAGAAACAGCTGCAGCAGGAACAGCACAGGGCAGGGCCACTTAGCCCCCCACCATTGCCAAGGCCTGCACAGGCACAGAGTGACTTGGAGGAGGAACAACCTGAACTTGCCCCAGTAGGCAGAAAGAGGTGTGCCCAGTATGCCCAGGCCATGGCAAAGAGGCAACACATAGCACATACACTGACACGGTAGGAACCCAGGGAATGACCCCTCTCTCTGACTCGCAGATACAGTAAAAGGGATGCCAAACATGACACTACCTGGGCTTAACCATGTATAGGGAGTGTACTATGTACATCCAACATAGTCAGCCCTCTAGCACCATCCTCAGTACTGGCACAGCCACAAGGTAAGTCACTCTCCCTATCAATTGCCAAATGGAGTAGTATATTTTGTTATTTGTATCTATGGTATGGATGTGAGCATGCAAAGGAATCGGGTGGCTGAATGGGATGCCAGCAGATAGTAGACACCTATAGTGGCAGTATGAGATCTGGTGTCACCATAGTAGCCAGTATTAGACAAAGTGACAAAACCCACTACAGGAAATGTGGTTGGCCACGTGTGTGTCCATAGGACACACACATGCCACTCAGGGAGGCTCACATACCCAGCAACAGTCTCAGCCAGCAGGACAGGCTGTGCTAAGGCCTCTGATTGATGGTTAAGGAGAACATTCCCCCTCCAGACCTACACAGATAGAATACAACAAGTCAGGCAGTGGGATGTTAGTTCTGAAGGGTAAGGAGTCTGAAACTGAAATGTTGGTAAATCAAACCTAAGACCTGTAGTACACTGATATGCCCCTAGTCAGCATGATAGGTCAGAATGCAGAATGGAGTACCTGAAATACCATTACAGTCATAGCAAATGTGTACAAGTGTCAGGTGTGCCCCCCAATCCTATGTAGAAATGTAGTAACATGTATGTGTAGGTATAATAACAGTGGAGCACAGATTACCTTAGCTGCCAAAGTAGCAGAATAGATTGTAGCATGGGTACAATATGCAGGGCTGCGTGTGTTAGGTTGGTGTGTGTTGTATATTGTGTGAGAGTGGTCAGTATGTAGGCATGGTGAGGTTTGTCCTGATGGCCATTGGCCAGTACTGTTGATGACAGGGCCAAGTTCTCACAACTGCATTGCCAAAAACAATGCATCCCAGCCAAACACATTCCAGCAGTAAGACATAGTAAATCTTTGGAAGTAATATGAGTTACCATCTGAAAGATGGACATGGCATGAATGTGAGTCCAGACATACAAACCGTACACAGGGGGAAGTACCCCAGACAGACAGTGTATAATATGTTACTGTCACATGGACACACCTTTGGAATTGTACATACAGGTTAGCAGCACATTAGTTGGGCTTGTAGTAGGGAATACCAATGTCATCTGGCCAAACACTGGCAGACCACAAAGGTCACAGGTATGAAGTATTGAGAAACAGCTGATGTCCCTGCACACGCCAGCATAAGTGGAATGCCCCATGCATATCTGTGAGTCAGATGCAAGTAGTGTCCATAGCACACATGCACCCAGCTCACCCCACCATCACCCACAGGTACCTCTCCAGTCTTATCCCTGCTGTTGGGAATGAGTACAATATGAAACCCACATCTGTATGGCAATAGCCAAAGAATGCAGCATGCAGAACAGGTGTCCCATGCATATGTGACCCTAGCTGTAAGCAGCACCCTGCCAGCATCCACACCACTGGATCATTAATGACAGAAAATACTGGCATTAACACCTTGCATACCTACCCTGTCACCCCAGGGGAATATAGTGTATTGCAGTCTGGGACTGTAGGAGTGACACAATGCAACAGCCTGCTACAGCTGGCCTGCATCACTACCAAATGGTCTACAGTCCTCTGCCAAAGGCCTGTGTCTCACCTGTACTGCCAATGTATGTTATGTCATGGACTCCCAAATAACAACATAACACAGTCCACAGAACCCAGATGCAAGGCCATGTGGACAAATCCCAGTAACATGTCCACCATGTCCTACTGCATGAACTGTGGACCAGCACCAAATTACTGCTGGGATGAGGTGATAACTATAGGAAACTTATCAGATAATGTTCGCATAATGTTTGGAAGAGGATAGAATATTAGTGGGGGGAGGTAGGAGCATGGGTGGCATAGAGTGTGTGAAGTCCAAAACTCAGCCATGTGCACATACTACCGCTGCCTGCAAACACAGGAATGGGTGGCTACAAACCTACTTGTAAATCACAATGTGAAGGGGTAATGTCCAGAATTATGACCCCTGCCTCTGGGAAACCTGTGTGAATCTGTACAGCTGTGAGGTATGGCCACAGCAGGATATGGCCATACTGTCACATTGATGGATGTACAAGCATGGGATCCTCAGCCACCACTGTACCAAGGTGCTGAACCATTTACACAGACCCAGCAGGAAGTGTCTGCAGCTTCCCCTCCAGAATGGCATGATTGTGCAAGAATATGTAGGCTGCAGACCACAATACTGGACACAGCTGCATTCACCCTGTGTTCCCCAGGACATCACTGCAAGCAAATATATATACCTGACAGTACTTGATGACATAAAACATCACAGTGTAAAACAGTACATATGTCTGAATATCTCTGCTAACACCAAGACCATGTAGCAGAAGTAGCACAGACACAATTACCTACAGTAACCCACTATCCTTTGCCAATTTTGACCCCATATTGTCAACCGATCCACAGATATCCCGCAGAAACAGGTTGCTAGCTGTAGGTGTAGAACACAAAAGCCTGCACTGGAGTACAACCTACCTGGAATGGATTCACACATTCAATACAGAAGGTCATACTGGGTTTGCTCCCACACTTAGGGAAATGAAGGCCATGTCTGACAACAAAATACTGAAAGGTCATACTGGGCATGCTCACACACTTCAGAAATGAACCCCATGTCTGGCAAAAACAGTGGACTATACATATCTGACAGTCACAGATGTTTGTGTACACACTCCTCAGTACACACCAGTCATGCTCTGCACACAGATTGGATAGGAATACACACATATATCCAAGGACAACATGCTATAATAGGCCAAAATTACACATACATAGATGTGTGGAAGAGAGTGACAGACACTGACAAAGAGCATCCTATCATGAGGCCTGTCCCACCCAGCACACATTCAATGGACTAAAACCACATGATGTGCAAATGTCAATCACTATAGACATTTGCCTCTGGTATCCCTCAGCACTATAGTGTCTGTGGTGCTTGTGCTAACTGTGTAACATGGCTGTACACATCAGTAGTCATCTAGCAGTTGTATACACGTACCTGTGGACTATAAACCTGTGTGTGCCTGAGTGTTGTGTGTCTGCTTCTAGTTGAATGGGTTATGGCCCATGCACACACACACACTCCACTCCCCATTGCCCTGCTATGGCAAGCATGCTGATGTCTTCACCTTATAATACACCTTTGGGGAAGGCATAGCCCTAAAAGCTCTGTGGAGCATGCTATAACTGTGTAATATTATAGTGTTATGTACTAGCTAGGTATGAGTTGTAATCCCAGACATGGCAACTTTGTGTGTTTGTCTGTGTAGGGATCAATGTTTTTGAGGCCATTCACATTCACTACAATTTCAAATGCCCTACTTTGGCAGGACTGCTGATGTCATTCACTTTGAAATACACCTTTGGGGAAGGGGTAGTCCAGTAATCTCCGTAGTGCGTACTATAACTGCGTGATGCTGTAGTGTGATGTACGAGTTAGGTAGGAGTTCTAATCTCAGACATGGCAACTGTGTGTGTGTGTGTGTGTGTGTGTGTGTGTGTGTGTGTGTGTGTGTGTGTGTGTAGGAATCAATGCTTTTGAGGCCATTCACACTCATTACAATTTCAAATGCCCTACTTTGGCAGGGCTGCTGATGTCATTCACTTTGAAATACACCTTTAGGGAAGGAATAGCCCAGTAATCTCCATGGGGCATCCTATAACTGTGTAATGCTGCAGTGTAATGTACTAGTTAGGTAGGAGTTCTAATCCCAGACATGGCAACTGTGTGTGTTTGTCTGTGTAGGAATCAATGCTTCTGAGGCCATTCACACTCACTACAATTTCAAATGCCCTATTTTGGCAGGGCTGCTGATGTCATTCACTTTGAAATACACCTTTGCAGAAGAAGTAGCCCCGTAATCTCCACAGCGCATCCTCTAACTGTATAATGCTGTAGTGTGATGTACTAGTTAGGTAGGAGTTCTATTCCTAGACATGGCAACTGTGTGTGGTTTGTCTATGTAGAGATGAATGCTTTTGAGGCCATTCACACTTACTACAATTTCAAATGCTCTACTTTGGCAGGGCAGCTGATGTCAATCACTTTGAAATACACCTTTGGAGAAGGAGTAGCCCAATAATCACTGTGGTGCATCCTATAACTGTGTAATGCTGTAGTGTGATGTCCTAGTTAAGTATGAGTTCTATTCCCAGACATGACAGCTGTAGAACTTTGTGTGTGTCTATCTGTGTATGGATAGATGCTTTTGAGGCCATACACAGTCACTACAACTGCCATTGCTCTACTTTAGCAAGCCTGCTGATGTCATTCACTTTGAAATACACTTTTGGGAAAGAGTAGCCCAGTAAGCTCTGTGGCGCGTGCTATAACTGCATAATGCTGTAGTGTGATATACTAGTTAGGTAGGAGTTCTATTCCCAGATGTAGCAACTGTGAAACTCAGTGTGTGTATGTGTGTGTGTGTGTGTGTGTGTGTGTGTGTGTGTGTGTGTGTGTGTGTGTGTGTGTGTGTGCAGGGATCAATGTTTTTTCTGGCCATTCACAGTCACTAGGCACACCTACAAATGGAGAAGATCGATATCTGTGCAGTAACAGAGACCTGATCCAAGGCTCTAGAGAGCACCCCTGCATTACCAGGTACAGTTCTCACCACACCTGTTGGCCACCAAACCAGGACCAAAACAATAAAGGTGGAGGAGTGTCCATATTCACCAAGGATATTCACACCACCAGGCTAGTTGCCCAACACAATGTGTCTGAAATACCTCCGGTGCAACTAACACTAGGTCAGACTGCAATCCAAATCATATAGCTTTCTACAGATCCCCCACTATGCCCCATGATTCCCACTACAGCTTTTGAATTATACTGAGAAATATTATGTTACAACCAAACACCCTAATACTGGGTGACTTACACTACCCTGCCATTAACTGGGAAAAATCCTTGTGTACCAACACATGTGCCCAATGGTTCTTGGAAGTCATAATTCCCAATGCCTTGGAGCAAGTAACCCATAGTCCAACCAGGGGCTCAAATATCCTAGACTTGGTCATTACCAACATGGGAAATCAATGCTCCACACCTATGGTCACCCCAGTGGTGGTCAGGTCTGCCCATAAGCTAATCACCCTTAACATCAACATCTCTCCCCCACCTCCATAACACACATCTCCAAAGCCAACATCATGCTACACATGTCAGACTTGACTAACGTCATGACACCCATGCAGATGGGAACTGAAAGGATGACTGCTGAATCCTACATGAAGGCACTGTACGAGCACATCCACTTGTACATAAATCGTACCATCCAATATAGAACCAAGGCACTCCCCACCAAGAAAAGGAAGCCAATGTGGTGGCCCCCTGCCATAAACATATTGTAAAACAAAAGGAGGAAACTGTTGCAGAAACAGGGGAATTTCCAGGATGCAAAATACTCTCTTACCAGCCACAGTAAGAAGCTGAGGTCCCTCCTAACATCCACCAAAGCTAGTTATGAACATAATATAGCCAAAGATGCCAAAGACAACTGCAAGCCATTTCATAGCTATGTCAGGAATCTAAATGGCAATGCTCAGATCTGCTCTGAGCTACAACAGGATGATATTAAATATACTGCTCCAAAGGATATTGCCAGTATTCTGGCAGATCAATTCAGTGCCAATTGCACCCTCCTCACACCCCCAAAAGGGCCCATCTCAACACAGAAAGATTGCCAAATTCCAGTAATAGCCACATAGGTAAAAACACATTCTTCAGAGCTAAGACAACAGCAGCCATGGGACCAGTCAACATCCCTGGCTGTGTACTACATGAGCTACAAAATGAACTGGCACCTCACCTACATGCCATGTCTAATCATAGCCACACCTCAGACTTCGTGCCCACTGTGTGGTGCACAGCTACAATTATCCCAGGCCACAAGGGGGGATCCACCTTGGATCCTGGGAACTACAGCCCCAGCAGTATGACATGCCTGATCTTCAAGGCCATGGAATGTATTATCATGGAAATTAAAACAAAGACATTGGCAACCTGCAAACACTGGGTTTCTGAAGGGCCAATCATGTCACCTCAACCTGATTGACAACTGTGAATCCATCTCCAGAGCTGTGGACGAGGGTAAGGTGGTTCACACAGCCTATCCAGGCCTCGCCAAGGCCTTCAACACTATCATCTAGTCTGGAATCATAGATAAATGTATCAAGCTTGCCATTAATCCCTATGCCACCCAATGGGCTGCCAACTGCTGTACTGACAGAACCCACACTATAAATGTAGGTGACACCAACCCCATCCCCAGACAAGTGACAGTTGGAGTACCTTAGGGTTCAGTCCTGGCACCGCCCTTGTTTGGCATCTACTGCTCTGAAGTACAGTCGAACAGTAAGGGACTCTAGTAGACAAAGGTCACAGATGACTGCACAATGGGAGCCAATAATGAATCCCCACATGATGTGGATATTCTATAGAAGGGCCTTACAGAAAGACATGCTTGGTGTCTGAGCCATGGCCTCAAGAGCAATGCCAAGAAATGTATAGTTATCCCCTTGGGGATGGGACATGTACCTGTGAAGTACCACATAGGTGGCAGTACACTAAACACCTAAAGTGTGATAAGAGACTTAGGGACACAGGTGGACAGTGGTCACATCTTTGATAACCACATCACCACAACAGTCAGGAAATCCACCTATGTGGCACACCTCACCACTAAGGGCTTTACATCCAGGAAAAAGGAGGCCATTGTCCCACTGTAGTCATCTCTCAGTAGACCCAGTACAGACTACAATGGCCCATTATGTATGTACCTCACAAGACATCTGCTACAACTAGAAAGGCTGCAGACATACCTCACTAAAAGAATCACTGGCCTAAACCAGATGCCCTATGCTGACCTTCTGGAAATCATCCAGCTATACTCTGTCACATATTGTGTTCTCAGAGGTGATCTCTGCTTAACATACCATGCCATGTCAAACCCACAGCTGTTGGACATGGCTACACTTAAAGAATTCCAAACCCTCACAGTCACATGCTCCAGGGATCCAGATCTTGGCATCACAATGAACAATACATGCTGGAGAGATGTGTTCCTGACTCAGAGACTCCCCAGACACTGGAATAGACTGCCCATACATGTCAAGCAGAGTGCATCTTTGGCCCTCTTCAAAAGGAACCTGGCCGATTGGATGAGAGATAGGAAATTGACTCCAGAGATCATGTCAGCTGCCCTGCTAGACAGGGGTCCAGGGAAGTAAATATTGTGGGAAGACATAGACAGGGAATTGTCATGTCTAGGCATGTGCAGGCCCTAGGGCCAATAGCCTAGTACCAACCTATGAACCTATGAACCTATAAACCTATGACCTACACTTTCCATTGCCCAACCTTGGCAAGGTTGTTGATGTCATTCACTTTGAAATACACCTTTGGGGAAGGACTAGCCCGGTATGCTCCGTGGAGTGTGCTATAACAGCGTAATGTTGTAGTGTGATGTACTAGTTAGGTAGGAGCTCTAATCCCAGACATGGCAAGTGTAAAGGTCTGTATGTGTGTTTGTTTGTCTGTGTAGGGATCAATGCTTTGAGGCCATATACAGTCACTACAACTTCCATTGCCCTACTTTGGCAAGCCTACTGTCATTCACTTTGAAATACACCTTTGGGGAAGAAGTATACCAGCAATCTCCATGGTGCATGCTATAACTACATGATGCTATAGTGTGATGCACTAGTTAGGTAGGAGTTGTAATCACAGATGTGGCAACTGTGAGACTTTGTGTGTGTGTGTGTGTGTGTGTGTGTGTGTGTGTGTGTGTGTGTGTGTGTGTGTGTGTGTGTGTGTGTGTGTTTGTCATACATATACTGTGTGGAGGTAGCTGTGAGTGTGTAACAACAGGACTCATTATGGAGTGGGTTTTGCAAATTTCCTATATGGTGGGCCTATTATATGTCACAATGTCCACCTTACAAGGATAACAGATGTCAAACAGCAGAAAGGTTGGGATAGACAATCAATATTGTCACATGTGACATCATGGCTTGGTGAACAATATAGGCAACCCTTGTATTACCCAGGGGACACTCTCCACCCATGTCTCATACACAAACACACTTGGCTAGGCAACAACCACTATGTTGGTAGTTCCCTTCATATTGCCCACAGATAGTAACCATGGTATGATAGCAATGGACTACAGAGGACATGGCACCCTGTCCCATCCCTACAATAGGCAAATCATTATATACAGTGCTCCTTCACTCTGTTCCCCAGTGGACACATGCAACAACTGTAGAGCCAGCAAATGTAACCCACAAAGGACATACCATGCCTTATACACATGCCCTGCATTTTCAGATGCCACTGACACCAATGAATACCTGTATCATGCTGTCAATGTAGGTGCAGGGTCAACCTGGTGTCCATTGCCAGTTCTCACCACATGAGGTCAGGAACGGCACGTCTGATGATAACAATCTGTCTACACAACATGCCCCAGACACCCCAGGTACACTTCCACATGTCACAGAACATGCATGTGGGATGTGTGCACATCCCAGACACCTTCCATGTCATAGAATGTAGAACATATACATGGCAAGCATTGCACAGCACTGGCCACCCACAATAGTAACCAAGATGACTGGATGGCTAATACAATGCCAGCCTGTGTGCGCCAATCCAGACACTGCACCCCTGAGCCACACTACAGACTATTGTCATATGGCCTGATGCCAAGGTATGCCCTTTACTTAGCCTTGTACAGCCTTCTGGCACAGTCAACCACTACACACCTGTGAAGCAATGCATGCATGCATGTCAGTACTGGCAAACCTGTGTGTGTGTGTGTGTGTGTGTGTGTGTGTGTGTGTGTGTGTGTGTGTGTGTGTGTGTGTGTGTGTGTGTGTGTGTGTGTGTGTGTGTGTGTGGAGTATAATTATTTGGATGCCATTCACAGTCACTACACCTCCCATTGGCCTACTGAAGCATGCCGTCTGATGTCAGACACCTTGACATACCCTTTCCTCATATATCATCCTGATAACCCCTGTGGTGCATGTGATATCTGTATATTACTGTATTGTGGCAAACTAGCTAGTTAGGAAGTGTAATCCTGACCCTGCCAACTATAATAATATGTGTGAGTCCCTGAGAGAGTGTGGCTGTATCGACCTTGACACCTGTTCATGTGGACAGGCACGTGTACTACACCTACCTTATCCCTCCTTTATCACTGTTGCTGATGTCTCTCACCATCGAATATACATTTGGACAGCTCACCAATGTGTAACCTCTGTGGTGCATGCAATAGACATAGACATGTGATAGCAATACATAGTCTGGCAGGGGTTTGAAACCCTCTACTGGTAAGTGTGTGACACAAACATGCTTAGGTTTTACTCTCCCACCCCCTCTCTGTCTTACTTTATCTCTATCTGTCTCTCTCACTCCCTTTCTGGTGGATGTGGAGAAGTACATCTGCTTTGCTTAGGCAGCAGCTTGTGTTTTCTAAGTGATGTTCATGATCAGTTGATGGCCTATGCATGAATTGCAGTCCCGCACTAGCTGATTGCATGTGGAACAGCTGTGGTAACATTCCCATAGCCAATTGAATGGAAACACACTCCTATGACTAGGAACATCATGTGGGTGTTGGCCCTTTTCATTCACTGTGAGCAGGACTTCATGTTGGTGTTTGGCAAACAGCATCACAGATGGTAGTGGAATATACCTCTAACAACATACACTGTGGAGACAGGCCAACAAACAGGAGGGAGATGTTCCAGACATGACTACAGAATGTAAGTGTTGCTCTTCTTTATTTAGAGTAATGTTGGTTTATCAGGGTTTGTGTGGATATGGCTGGTCTACATGATTTAATACCTGTCATGACAGTGTTATATGTATGATGAAACTCCCACCTGTAGGGCTATCTGCAGACTGGCCAGTGTTTGGAGTCTTATGTTTCTTGTATTACTCACAGATCACCTATCTTAGAACTGCAGAAGCATAGGCTGAGGATTGCAGTCAGTACATGATGACAGCCATGAGAGTTGCTGACTTCATATCCCTCATAGGACATATGTCACAACAAACCCTGTTACAACAATAAATGTATGCAGTTATCACAGCAACATGCCAATATTGGCCCAGTGTTTGTGTCTCCAGCCACAAGTCTGTCAACCTTTGTACATATGTCATGCAGTAAGAGGTGCATATGTTCTGTACAACATTTTTTATTGACATCATACCTGATAACAAGCCAGTCAGATATCAGACTGCTAGACATGTTATGTATAGTAGGGGTTATAGTTGAGGACATAACCTGGGTATTCTGTGGTTGTGTGTACAGTAGTGAGGTCTGTGTACTTATGGTGATTGTTGACAGTATGTGTATTATGAAAACATACTTTGGTCTGTGTACAGACTGTGGTAGATGTCATTGTTCTTGGTCCTGTTCTATCTGATGTTACATGCTGCTCCAGTGTATGGTGCCCTATTGGCTCCCTTGTTTGTAGGACCAAACACACACATGTCCCATACCACAGACAGGCATTGGACCACACTGTGTCGTGGCCCAGTATATGTAGGGTTAGTGTGTGAGTGGCACATATGAGGATGGTATTGATCAGACAGTCCATATAGTGTAATATTAAGCTTGTGGCTGTGGCTGTGTTCACATTGCTTGTGGGAATGCACTTTCACACAGGTGTCTGTTACTCTGTGCTATGACATGACAGTAGAGCCTGCTATATTTGCAGGTACATGTGTATTCCCCCATAAGAAATGTAGGCCAGTGTTATGGTGGTCTGCCTGTAGTATGCACAGTGCTTTGTTACATGCCTAGCAGCTTAGTGTAATTACCCACTGTGATGTTATGTCCAGATATTTGCCAGATGTACTGCTGCTGGGCCACCATAACTGTCATGCATTTCTGACAAAGCAGTGGGATGCTGTACAGATGCATGACACTAACTAGTGGGTAGTATGTGATCATGTGACCTCTGCACCACCAGTTATTATGTGTCAGGACAGACAGGAGTGTGTGAATGCATAAATTGTTTGGGCATATGTAGACCAGTATTTATGTGATATACCCATGTACATGGCTGTTAACATCCACATTGTCAGTCCTGGTCCACATGTCTCACACTAAGGGCATCTGTCTATACCTCTGGACTGACCAGAGTGTGCCAGACTGTTTACATATCATATATCTGCTGTAGTCCACAGTATCATTACTGTGATATCACTGGTACTGTACTATGGTGACCTTAGGATGTCTATCAGTAACTGATGGAGTACATGTCAATAGCAGATGTGACCTCCCACACACAACATGTCTGTTAAGACAACCCCTGTTACAGTAGCAACAGTGTACATATATACCTGCAATACATACATGACATCCCTTGCACTAAGAGTTTGAGACTACTGGTGCTGAGGTATGACTCCACTCCATGTTCTGGACATATGGTAAACATATATGTATATATATATATATATATATATATATATATATATATATATATATATATATATATATATATATATATATATATATATATATATATATATATAATATATATATACATACACACATCTATATATGGCTACACACATATACAGATATATATAGATATATGCACATGTAGTTATAGATATCTACATACATATATGTGTATGTACATGTAGAAATATATCTACATATGTATATGTATATATCCATATCCTTGTCATGTGTAAACATTACTGTTGTGTATACCTTCCCAGATGTATCACACCGTATGTATCTGATATGTGTATATTTAGATATAACAACATATGTGATGCAAGGGTAATATCACTAACAAGTACTACACAATTGTAGAAGTCATAGCAATTGTTCAATACTATTCAATATTTATTCTGACAGATATGTTGGAAAAACAGCAACTGTCTTCATAGCTGTTATGGTGTAGTGGTTAATGGTTGTGACTATAGTGTACAGGGTCCTGGGTTCAAGACCTGCAAGGGCTGTTTATTTTGTTGCTGGGCAGAACAAGGGCTGTTTGATACATAGTGGTTAAGGCAGTTTTGAGCAGCTTTAAGCACGTTTGCATGGGTTTGTGTGAAGCTAAGCAGTGCTAATGTATGGTTAACTGTACGGGCGCTTATACCGCGTAGGCTTCGCTTACCAGTGTGCAAATGTGCATAGCTGTTATATTACAGCAATTCTGACACCTGCTATGTATGGCTCAGCCCTGGTAATCAGTGCTCACATCCCAGTCTGGTAACATAGCAGGGTAATGACATCTGTAATAAGTGTATGTAATGCCATGTACATAACATGCGTCTATGTGCTGTCATTACAGCAGCAAGGGGTGTGAGTCTTCTGTCTGGGACACTTGAGTATATATGACTTGTACAACACTCTTATCCATGTAAATGTGTTCCATACAAGGGTAGTATCCCAGGTTATATGCAGTCATACTGGCATGTAGTGTATCATTGCATTACTACTGTTGACAGTGCTTTTCCAAGCAAGAGTAGATTGCTAATTGTAGTACTGGAAACAAACACCGCTGCATGCATAGATGGACTCTGAGTCCTCACTGTCATGTTCCTGGTGTGTGAGCTGTGTCACATTATATATTTCCTACTGGATAATGATCTGACATGTGGAAAATAACTGTAGACTACTATCTGTGTAGCACATGTCAGTGAGGGCTGCCATCATGTAGTAATGGCATACCTATTAGTGTCAAACGTCTATCTGTCAACACATTCATCCTACAGTATAGCTAGTTGGTGAGCTGATGTCTGTCAATCCCTGTACAGATGTGCAGATGTCAGGTATCCATCTTGGATACATACAGGCAATCTATGTTTGACTGACACTGACATGTCTGCCCAGCTGTGTTATAAGTGGCACAGATAGGACTCAACACCCTGTATGCACCACATGCCACAGATGCCACAAGTACACTACCACAGTCAAAAGAACAGGCTTGGGTACAGGTCTCCAAAGCAGACACTAAGCATGTTATGTAATACATGCTGCATACATGTCAACTGGAGCACCTCACCGGCCCTCTGCAGGAGGAACCCAGAGGATTGGCTGATGCATGTCACTCTCACCCTCAGGGTCACCACAGTGGTGTCTGTAGATAGATGGCCTGCTGGCACATGGCAGGTGGCATGATACCACTGTACACACATCCCCTACACTTCCCATCTCTCCATGGACAATAGCCAGGTACACACCTATGAACACCTGCACCGATGCACCCCAGTACTGACAAATGTGTAGGTGTGCATTCCTGAGAATATCAGTGTCTGTGTGTTAGTAGATCTGTAGTTGGGAATACCCTGATGCCCTTCACACCCACTGCACCACCCATTGCCATATTTAGATGTGGCTGCTGCTGTACCAGACAATACATGTACCTTGTTATGCACCTCTCCCTAAGGGCTACCTGGGCCTTGCAGTACCAGCACAACACTGTTGTAAAAATGGGTTGATAGGCATGGGATACCCACCGAGTTCTAGCAAGTGTGTGTATGTGTGCATGTATGTATATATGTAGGGTACATCATTCGGAGGCCACATACTCCTATTACAATACACATTGCCACACAGTATTAGGGATAGTGATGTTGCTGCCCATAAGATAGGCATGACAATGCATCACCCTACTATGCCTGTGGCATGTGCATTAGATGCATATCCCTGTAGTAGCACTCTTGGGATGGAAAGAGGTTGCATTGCAGTCCTGGTCAATGTGTGATGGTGGGTATGTCAGAGTTCATCATGGGTTCCAGTGCATACAATATCCACAGTGGAGTGTAGGTGCTGGGTAAACAGTCATTACACCATGGTACCCCCGGTACATGTCCCATGTACCACGGTATGGTGACCACTGTCACCATCAACCATACAATTAACTGATAACACTATCCAGCTCAGTTATGCATGTGCTGTGTGCAACATACCTATAACAAATTGGACAGGTTAACAAGCCAGTTAGCACTGATAGGCCTAGGTCTCTCGGATGTGTGTCTGACTGCTTTGTGTTTGTCAATGTGTATATGACGGTATGTCACACTATATATTGTCCATACACAACCATTACATCTCCCATTACCATACTGTACATGCCTGAGGATGTTCTGCATGTAACACTTAACCTGGAACACACCTCATCCTAAAAGCTGTGTGGTGTGTGCAATTAAAGCCACACACATCAGTAGCACTACATACCTAGTTAGGGGTCTAGTCCCAGTGTTTCCAAGTAAGAGTGTGTGTGTATGTGGAGGGATCTACTTCAGGTTGCAGAATATACATGTCCCAGGGGGTCATCTCTCTAAGAACTGTATGGCATATACAAACATTTCACAGGTATCATCCTGTGGACATACATTCCATCACAACTACTGTTAGCTGTGTAAATGACCTCTTCCCCACTGTATAGGTGTGCAGCGATACTGGGGTTGGTATATATAGCTGGATGTGGCTGTTGTGGACACAGCCAACATCACTGTGGTTACTGTTGAGTGTATCCCTCCATGTGGCCATAATACTGTACAGTTCATGTTAACAGGTTATGTATTTGTCCCTCACACTATCTGTGGTTCTATAGCACCTCTTACCCTCCAAAGGGTAGGGGTGTGCCACCCACACCATCAGACATATTTTTACCGTGTTGAGGATTGCACTATATTGGGAAAGGGGACATATTCCCTGCCTGTACCACTGTCAATGATATTAAACTAGTGGACTGCTTATTCCACAATGTGTTCTGCATAGTCTGGCTTGGTGGAATTACATAAGCTACTTCCTTGCACAGGTACATACATCCATGTGTACAGTATGTCTGTGTAGTGCATCAACACCTAAGCCTCCGTGTGTGTTATACACAAACATGTGGTGTGTACCACCCAGTACAACTACCATTGTCCACTGTAGAAGGGATGCTAACAGCAGCCACCATGCACTCACCTGTATACACCACCCCCAGACCTATCGGCCATGTGGCACAAGCAGTAACTGTTATACAAACCTGTGACATGTTCACCTGTACCCAGGATATGGCATAGCCAAGGTGTCACCACAATGCCATACCCCTTGTGAGATATGACAGCAGACCATCCTCCTGCTGACACATGGACACCTACAACACAAATGGATAACATTATTGAGACCACAATCACTCAGTGTTACTAGCAGCTATAATGCATAATGGCTGGACAGCTACACTACCTGACATGTAAGCATTAGGCATTACTGCTGACAACATGTTACACAGCTGTACATTGGTGCACTGTAGTACAGTCACCGTGTGCATCATAACAACATTAGCCTGTCCCTGCATCAATGTTATGGATGACAGGGATGTGACACAGGTATCATCATATGCACAGGGTGTGTTGTTGGTTTGCCAGATACCTAGTCTGGGCCATACGTTTGACACCATGTATGTGAGTGAGGGGGTTTTAATTCCTGATATGGCCATGGTGATGTGGTGTGTGTAGGTATGGGGTTGCCCTAGGTGTGTTTGTGTTGTATGTGAGTATGCATGCACACAGTTCTGCCATGTGGCTGCCCTATACAGGTGTTTGTTGGACAGCTGCAGACCATACCTGGCAGGGTGTGCAGTTCACCACCTCTGGCCATGGACATGAGAACTGTGCCTGCCAGGGGTTCCACGGGCATGTCCAGGTATAAGCCTCGATATGCTACTCTCCCCTGATGATGACATATGTCCGCTGGAAGCAGGTACCTCCTGGGACTGGCCAGCACCATGTGCACGTGGCTTGCTGTGGTGTGGTGCGGACAGTGCCCCCCTGCAGTGCTGGGGCTGGCACTGTCACTACAGGAGTGGCTTGGTGTCCTTGCATGTCCATGTCGACCTCCAGATGTTGGTGTTGCTGGCCTACGTCCATGTGGCCATCACACCACTCCCACCACATGCTCTAGCATGGACAGTCCATGGTCGAGGAAGCCCACCATCTCACCCCACCATCTATCCATGACCTCTGTATAATAACAGAGGGCACCTGCAAGATCATGGATGTTGTCACTTACAGCTGAAAAAGCACTGACCCACCTCGCCACCTGTGAGGGGAAAACAAGAAACGCACTTTAAGACCTGTAAGTCATTGCTTAATAGTACACACACACACACACACACACACACACACACACACACACACACACACACACACACACACACACTCTGACATTCCAACATAATACCTACCTGTCCCTGAGTTTACAGACTGTCCCAAGTTTATTCACATTTAGTTCTCCATCCTGCATCATACTTGGAAACTTACACTCATTAATACCAATCATTAATGTATCATTCTTCTATTTGCCTAGACAAGTGATCACAAAACATGACCTGTTACTCCATTACCTCTTTAACTTGATCGGAGTCGGTTTTACAAGGACTCACTGTTGTCATCCAGTGTTCAGCCTGGGTATGTCCAGACATTGTGAGCATGGCCCCCACATGTTAGGGGCTACTGCAGTCACTCAATAATGTCATGCACTGGAGTGTCATATGTAACTATTGCTCAGTAGATGCAAGATCTGTTGCTCAATTAACTTATTATGTGGACAACAGTAATATTTGGATACACTCACTGGTGTTGTCTAGTAATTCCCCAATGCATTTGTAGTGCTGCATACCTGGGTATTCTTTCACTCTTTTGCTGATTGCAATTTTAACAGTTTACCTGGTGTCTAGTTTCCCTCCCAATGCATGTTCCATACTACAGACCTTATTATACTATCAGCTGTCCTGGGATTACATATCAGACAAGTATTCCTGCTGACTCATGTGTGGGTCCATGTCCATGTACTGCACAATTCCAAGGGGAAGACAAAACATATGAACAACCCCACAATCACACATGTGCATACATGGATACACACACAAACACACACACACACATCCTACATGCATCGACCCCCGTCCACTCCACCAGATTACACTTACAGACAAAATAACACCCCCCACACACACACACGATTACAGGTGAGGTTACACAAAGATATTACACACAGACCTCCCATTACCCATCTGTCAACATGCATAACATATGGTACTCAGCATGCAGTGCAGCTATAGTCAATCCATGCTAGCAACAGTATACATGTGTGTGATGCATGAGCTGTGTTAGTAGGTGATGCCCCTTCCACTGGAAAACACTGCACCCATGTACACAGTATTGCTATGCACCTGTTCCGCACCCTGCCATATACTGTGCACCATACCACACAGGTGTACACACCATTGTTGAATGTGTATTACTGTGTCAGTTATTTCTGCTCTGCTGCTCACAGCCCCTATGTGTTTGTCCGACACATACTGGGATGATATGTGGACAGATGTCATGTGTGAATGCCTGATGTCTGATTTACAGATGTCATCATCAGCGGTGCATGTATGACCAATACAATACAATTACACTGACAACCGTCAAACCTTACTATGGCTATGGGGAGTGTACACACCCTTATGATATGATGCCCTCTTCCTTGATATGCCATGGGACCACATTACTGCATATGTTAACATTACATGAGCCTGATATGTGACATATGTCCTGTACAATCAAATGCAGTGACAAACAAATGTGTTAGTTGTGCTGATTCTGACTGAGATGCATACACTTTGTGGGTGAATATATGTGCATGCCCTTATCGTGATGGTTTGTTGCACCTAATGTTATGTGTACTACAGCTGTCACTAATCCTGGCAGGGGTATACTAGCATAGGCCATCTGCATTTGCCAGTATATGGTCAGTCTGCCCTACACATAACCCCCAACTCTGCATGATTGCAAGGTCAACTAATGTGCACATCCCTTGGAGTACACACACTGCTGTCACTATTTCTGTGGAGTCAGGGTTATGTCTGCCACAGTTCCTGACCCTGACTGTGTGCAGATACAGCCATTCATAGCATCCTTTGGATCCCTGCTGCAGTGCACTGTTGTGTCATAATGACGCCCTCTACCCACCTTAAGCCTTTTTAAAGATGCTTGACAACTATGGCCTACACATGTGTGTCAGTTTGCAGTGTCCCAACCACAGAATACCACTTGCAACAGCCTAGCCCCAGCTAATGAATGGCAAGCATACAGGTGTACAGTGGCACCGGCACAGTACAGATGGGGATGGTGGGCCTGAGGTGTGGTGAGGTGTTGGTTGTGAAGCACATGTATCTTACGTGATACTGTCTGTAGGTTTCCAACATGGTCTTGGTACAGCAGTACACATTGCAATGCATGCCTTTTGGGGACCTCTTCTGTTATGCATACACTACCTGTAGAGAGGCCTGGATGATGTTTCCTGAGGTACAACTGTCACATCTGATTACCCTAACCCATGGGCCACATGTTTGCAGAGTCCAGGCAATTGCTGACAGGGGTACTGCACAGCTGGTACTTGCTAGACATTCCTGCAACCCACTCAGTGTTGTGGCATGTTACTAGGCAGCCTGCATGACTGGTTTGATACATGTGACATCATCTGTCTTGGATGGCCATCTGTTTATTTCCTACATTATTCCTGTCCCATACATCCTTTCCACATACATGACTGCACTGTTTGCCATGGTATATGCAATGGTCAGGTATGGCTAAATGTCCAACACCTGGGTGCTGCCTGTTGGATATGGGGCCCACGCTATGGCATGTAAAATGTGTGCAAGCCACGGCTGCCTCTGTTGCAAGTAAATGGGCACATTTGATGACCAAATATCTTGGACAGCAGACCATTTCTTGGTGTGACATTGGGGACGTGTACTTGCTGGAAGGTGCATTTCTATGACAAATGCATGTGGTCAGTACCTTAACAGCTGCTTCCACTATATTTCTTTTACAGTGTTTGCCCACATATGCTTCCAGTGTTTGTGAAGGTATGTATTCCCCATATTTGCTGTCCTAACATACGATTCCATATTACACACTCATTGTTCATGTTAAGTCCACATTGCAGGTTGTAAGGGTTGTAGACTGCATTATTGTGATATGCCATAATGTAGATCTGTAACAGTTGCCATTGTAATATTGGTATATACACTGTTGTAGCAATGTATAAGGGTGATGTTTCACACATGTCCTTACTGTAGGCCATTTGTCCCACCATAATGTTCATCACTGTGCACACATTTTGCAATGACAGGATGTCAGTTATATTGCAGGAGTCTGACATACCCTTCAGATACACCATCATGGTGACCACTGTGATGAAGTGCAGTTAACAGCAACAATACGTGAATATGTATG
>NC_056729.1:1040463440-1040510940 GCF_019279795.1 Protopterus annectens
CTTACGGTTAGGGCACGGGTCATGGTAAGGGGATAGCCAATAGGGCTATCCCCTTACTATGACCCATGCTCTAACTCTAAGGTCTGTGAATACTGCACGGATGTTCAGTACAACACCCATTTGTTGTACTGAACTACGCGTAAGTGCACTTTCATTGCAGTGAGCATTCCATGCACTATTTCGAATTAGTGAAAATTCGATATATATATATATATATATATATATATATATATATATATATATGTATCTGCATATGTGTGTGTGTGTGTGTGTGTGTGTGTGTGTGTGTGTGTGTATCTTTGGAATGTTTATTGCTTCCACATTGTACATTTCCTATGGTAGCCAGACAGTACTACATGATATGTTATCGATACCATCCTGACATGATACAGGTGGGATGGATTACTGTAAACATCTTGTGGCCATGTTGTGTAGGGTCCTGGGTATGGGAATTGCAACAGTTGGTATTGTGTTGCAGGGCAGATCTGTTTGGCTGTGGGGAAGGGGGTGATATCAATACTTACAATAGGTATTTAGCTTGAGCCCCCTCACCCCCATTAACAGTGCCTTTGGTTATATATGCATTTATGTTTTCTTTTATATCTATAGATATATATCTGTATATGCACACACACACACACACACACACACACACACACATATATATATATATATATATATATATATATATATATATATATATATATATATATATATATATATATATATATATATATATATATATATATATATATATATATATATATATATATATATATATATATATATATATATATATATATGTATATACATATATAGATATACACACACACACATACATCTACATGTATAAATACATTTCCTGCACTGTTGAATGACTGTGCTGGATGATCAGTTTGTGAAAACAGCAGGGTATGTATATCTGACATGGCTTAGTGGTAAATCACTTTGGCTATGGGGTACAGGGTTTTGGGTTTGAGCCTTGCAAAGGCTGTTTATTTTGTTGCTGGGCAGAACAAGGGCCGTTGGATACAGAGTGATTAAAGCACTTTTAAGCAGTTGTAAGCGGGGTTGTGCGTGTTTGCGCGAAGGTAAGCATTCCTAAGTTCCGGTTACAGTTTCTTATACTCAGCTTCTTAATTGCTTAAGCTGTGTAGGCATTGCTTACCCCCGTGCAAACAAGCTTAAACCCACTTACTGCTGCTTAAAAGTGCTTACTACTGCTTACCCTCATGCTAATTTCTTCAAAAGAAATGAAAAAGGGTTGATAGGAAAGTGGTGGAAAAGGAGCACAAAGAGGGAAAGACAGTAGGGAAAATAGCTAGGGATGTGCAGGATGGGTCTAGGGAAGGTCCATAGCTGCCCATTTCTTCTACAGCAACAGTTGTGCATATACACTGATGTGGAGGCAGATTTGGACACTCATACCCCTGAGAGAGTACTGATGATAACAATAATATGTTGTGAAGCGAACTAGACCAGATTATATGTGTCCAGTGGACACGTGTGCAAAATGGACAGCTATGTATAGGGCGAGATTTTTTTTTGGGAACAGATTGCCCTTTTTTTTTTTAAGGTGAGAGTGGGATGTTGGGGAGGGATAGTAGGTATATTTTGGGAGGTAGGTTGGGTAGGATAACAGACAAAACAGACAAGACAGCATACAAGGGAGGTATATGACACATGTGGGGGGTAAACACCTTGGATGGGGAGGGGTGTTTGGAAGTCAGAAGCCCATGAGCCCCCTGGTGGAAACAGTGGGACTGAGGTCCCCACCCATGGGCAGTCACCACTGCACCTTCACAGCCCTGAAGGTGGTTTTGCTGGGGGATGAGTAGGAGAGGCAGGCTGACCTTATAATTGCACCGTGAGGCCCTCAAGCTGGCATAGCAGATCTCCAAACTCCCTGCAGAGGTCGCTACGCACCACACCCTAGATCTGGCGATGGGTGACAGTATCCTGTCCGCTCCCACTCCCGGGGGGGTGAGCCCCATCCCCTAAGGTGGTTCCACCCAAAGGTGGTGCAGGACCAGCAGATGAGGAGGTCCCAGGGTGGACCCCAGATGTGCTCATGCCTGGTGCCACAACCAGATGAGGTGGGAGAGTTGGGTCCGCTGTGACCGGCCTTCCCAAACGTGCTATGGCGTTTCAATTTTACAACATATGTGGGTTAGTAATAGTCAACACATTCCAGGATTAGGTAAAACAGCATGCATAGATATTCCCATTAACCCGAAACACCAGATATGGAACAGTTGCATAGCAAACAGAACACATGCATATATGGAACCACAGTGGCCATTACAACAGCATGCAGGTACATTGATGACAGGGTGCCAACAGTGTGAGATTATTTCAACATGGCACATGCATAGAACAAATTTCAATATTTATCAAACAATAGGACATATGTCCCAACAGTAGATTTAATAGTGTACATACCCACTGAGTTGTGTATTTAGTTTATTGTTGCAGATATGGGGGAGAGAGAAAGATGTCAATTAACAACTTGTATATCCCTGTAGTTCTCATTACTTTCCTAGTCAGTGCTGTGATCTGTACCTTACAGGTATTATTACACTACCCTATGGTCTTAGTTTGGATAGTGGTATGGATGTAGACAACTATATACATGAACTGAGTTTTAGCTGCAGTATACACCTCTTACCTGGTATACCTGTGGAGGTATTGTTTGTTAACACTACCTGACTGTTTCTATGCATTTTCCCAGATTCCAGGTTGATGTTATGCACATACTTGTCCATCTCTTATTGCACACACTCTGGACATGTCTTGACAACATGCAGGTGAAACGGGGACATATTTTGACTATTGCCTTCAAAAACCTTTGATGAGTTGTACAATGACAGGTTTATTTTCATAGACATTTTTCAAATATTTACAGTCCTGACAGTCAGTTATATGACATTAAATGCTGCCTACATGTTAGAGATTAGCACGCTAATTATTATTATACACATATGTCTTACTCTGTTACTGCACACACTCTGGTCATAGCTTCACAACATGGAGATAGAGATGGGACATACTTTGCTTATTACTCTCATAACATTTTGGCGAGTTGCTAGAGTGACAGGTTTGTTCCTATAGATATATTTCTGTCAGTTATGATGTCTGACAATCAGTTGTTCATAAGTTTATAGGTAGGTACTAGGCCATTGGCCCTAAGGCTTATACACGCCTAGCTAAAAGGTACCCTGGCTTTCGCCACCCAAGAAAATTATTTTCCTGTGCCCCTGTCAAGCAGAGCCACAGACGTGATCCCCGGGGTGAATTTCCTATCTCCCATCCAATCATCAAGATTTTTCTTGAAGAATGCTAATGAGGAGCTTTGTTTCATATAGATAGGTAGTTTGTTCCAGAGTATGGGAAGTCTCTGGGACAGGAATCTATCCCTCCAGCATGTTCTGTTTATTGTGGTGACAAGGCTTTGCTCCCTAGAGCATGTAGCTCAGAGGGATTGGGATTTCAAATGGTTTTAACAGAAGGAAGTGATGTTTTTTATTGTCAGAAGAAGTTTGTCAGTGTGACAAACAAAAGCGCTTACTTGGATTACTGCTTTTCCTTATTGTACTTTGGATTATTTTAATTAAACGGATTTCTTTTGCTGCCAGACCGGATTCTACCTTTTTATTTTACTTAGTTTTGTGTGGCTCTTATTGCAAGTTAGATTACCAATGTCATTGTTTATAAGTTCCGTGATGATACATTCCATAGCCTTGCAGACCAGGCTCATCAGGCTAATGGGGCGGTAGTTTTCAGAGTCCATGGTGGCTCCCTCTTTATGGAGTGGGATAACCGTCACTGTGCACCATTCAGTGGGCACATAGTCTGAGGTGAGGCTATGATTGAACATGGTACTTAGGTGGGGTGCCAGTTCGTTCTGTAGTTCATGTAGAATGCAGCCTGGGATGTTGTCAGGTCCCATGGACACTGTGTTCTTGGCTTTGGAGAGTGTGTTTTTTACCTGTGCAGCCATGATTACAGGAACTTTGCATTCTTCCAGTATAGAGATGGGCCCTTTAGGGGATGAGAGTGGGGTAAAGTTAGCACTGAACCTATCTGTGAGGATGTTGGCAATATCAGTTGGTTCTGTATATTTAGTACCATTGTGCTGTAACTCAGAGCAGATCTGAGTGTTGCCATTGAGATTCTTGACATAGCTATAGAATGCTTTGTGGTTGTCTTTAGAGTCAGTGGCGATTTTGTTTTTGTAAAAAGCTTTGGAGGATTTTATGAGGTATCTCATCTCCTTACTGAGGGTGACCAGGGAGTTCCTCCAATCATGGGATTTTACTCTTTTTTTGCAACTGTTTCTTTTTTCTGTTGTAGAGTTTGTTTATGGCAGGGGACTACCAGATTGGCTTCCTTTTTTTGGAGGATAGCATCTTGGTTTTGTTAGGGATTGCATGATCCATGCACTCGTGTAAGTGTTTATAAAGTGCATTTGTGTAGGTTTATCAGTCATACCTCTATTGTCTGTCAGCATGGGTGTCATGAAGTTTGCCACTTTTGTCTTAAGAAGTGTGAAGTTGGCTTTGGAGAATTATTTTACGGTGGTTTCCCTAATGGGGGGTGGGGGAGGGATGTGGATGTCTAGGGTGATTAGCTTGTCGTCGGATCTGACCAACAAGGAATTGACCTCTGGTGTGGAGCACTGGTTGCCCATGTTGGTAATAACCAGGTCTATGATATTGCTGCCCTTGGTGGGGGTGTGGATAAGAAGATCCAAGGCACTGGAATTTATGAATTCCAGAAAACGTTGAGCACAAGAGCTGGTACATGAGTAGTTTTCCCAGTTAATGGTGGGGTAGTTGAAATTGCCCATTATTAGGGTGTTAGGTTGTACCCTAATATTTTCCAGTGTATCAAGAAATGATGACTGGGAATCCTGGGGGCATGGTGGGGGTTCTGTAGCAAGCTACAATTTGGATTACGGTCTTGCCCAGAGTTAGTTACACTTGGATAATTTCATATCTCTTGTATGTCATTATTTGCTGCCTAAACTTCTGGGATCATCCTACTAATTTTCCAGGGGGCAGGCATCAGATATGGGCCAATTAACTGGACATTCTGGACAAATCTGTACAGTTGTGGAGTATGATTCTGCATACAGCCTTCTATCACTCCCAGGATTCGAACCATGGCTGTGTGTGCTAAAAATACAACAGCTCACATCTCAGTTGAGTGCGCTACTTGGGTTATGGTGTCGAGCTGTTGACTGTTTTCTGTCTAAGTCTCTCTCAGTTGTACAATATGAATCTTGTGATTACAAAAGTTGTATACAGACATTCCTACACATTTTATTTATGTAGCACAGTGTGGGTAACAGTGCTTAATACAACAGTACTATTAAGAGATTGCAACACTACATTACCATATGATACCAGTGTAATCACAACCACTTCAGCAGTTATCATTTATTGTCAGGCTGTTAACCTTTTATTTATATACAACCTATATGAGACTCTTCCTGCCATATTGTCTGGTGTATTCAGTACATGCCATATACAACACAGATTTTATACTGGCAATTAACTTTCTTCTACTTTTAGATGTATTTCTTGTGACAGTACATGCAAGAGTATTACTAACCTGCCTCATGACACAACCTCTGCAATCTACAGGCATGGGCTTCCTGGTTCACAGTCTGCTCGTCTGCCGCTGTCAAAGATATAAGAGGAATATTTAGCCATACCTATCCATAATATACGTGAGCTGGCAATTATTAAACAGGTAGTAGACTGATGCTTACACACGACTAGGACATCACCTGTCCACCTAGCCTCTTGGATCCACTGATCCAAGAGATCCCTCTTTCTCCGCTTCAGGTCAGCATAGTGATGCCTGACCTGCTCACCAGTTCGAGGTATGCCAGTGGCACTGGTGAGGTCATAGGTGAGATGGTCCCAGGCTTCCACTTTATATTGGGAGCACTGGTACTGGCCCTGCAGTCTCTGGTCATGGTCTTTAACAAGGAGTCTTGCCATGACGTTGGACTCCTAGATGTCCCAGCGCTGCACCTGGAAGCACACTCCTTCTCCCACACCAGTCATAGTGCCTGCAGGAGGAAGCTGCAAACAGTTATGAGATGGATTCCCACCTGTTGGGTTTAAATATGGCCATTTTCCCACACTTTGCCATGATTGGATGGTTTTGAAAATGCTAAGCTATGGGCAAATCTGCTTACCTAAGGTTGGCATTACTTAAAGGGTATACCAATGGGCAAACTGATTTAGCTGGCCTATACATTGCTTATACCTAGTAAGCAGGGCTGTGCAATGCTTAGCATTGCTTAATTTTTAATTTGCATACTATTTGCTGTTTGGCATTGATTTATTATTTATTACATGTTATATATGTGTTTGGTATCCATGATTCATGTGTACGTACACTGTATGGGGTCCTTGTGTTCATTAGGGGATTTCAACACTTTATTACAATGACACTTCACATCTGCACTTAATGCAGTGCTCCATTTCACATATTTATGTTATGTAGTAGATTATACAACATAAACTGTATATAGATTCCTTTCACATGCTAATTTTGATTTTTCTGTAGGGAGGATCTGTTTGGTGATACCTCACTCTTATGTACTGTTGTAATGGCTTACTGGTTAACTACTGTGACTGTAGTGTACAGGGTTCTGGGTTCAAGACCTACGATGGCTGTTTATTTTGTTGCTGGGCAGAACAGCGGCTGTTGGATACAGAGTGATTAAGGCACTTTTAATCAATTGTAAGTGGGTTTGTGTGGGTTTGTGTGATGGTAAGCAATGTTAACTTCTGGTTAAATATGTTTACAGAAGGTTCACTTCAATATTGCTTAACCTGTGTGCGCATTGCTTACCCGTGTGCAAACAAGCTTAAACCCAGTTACTGCTGCTTAAATATGTTTACTCCTGCTTACTACAGCTTAATAGTGATTACTCCTGCTTACCCCCACACCCGCACTAATTTAGACAGAAATGTAACATGGTTCTTGGGAAGGTGGTGGATTTGGACACTGTATGGATTTATCATTCATTACACATTATACGTTCGATTTGTATCCCTGATTCATGTTCACATATACTATATGGGGCACTTGTGTTTATCTTTGGATTTTACATTATTACAATGACACCTCACATCTGCATTTAATGCAGTACTCCAGTTCACAAATATATGTTATTTAGTAGGTTATACAACAACAAATATTGTTCATAAAGTGATTTGACATGGAAAATGGAATGTATTGGAGTGAGACTCAAACCAGGAATGACTGCTCGTAAGGCAAATGCTCTGACCACTACACTACTGCTTCATTTGCATGCATCTTGAGATTTATCTTCTTGTGCCATTTAAGCTACAGTATATGTAGCTAAACAATGAGCAAACCTGCGCACCTATGGTTAAATTTAATCTGTTTGATAAAAAAAAATGTTTATATTATTATATTTTAAATATTGCTATTATAAACTTGGGGGGTGTTGCTGGGGGTATGCAACCCCCTATGAGCAGTCTCACTCATTGTAATAGCTATACTGTAGTTCTTGACTGCAGGGGCGTGTATATTGTGAGAGCTCTGCTCTCAGACACGCCCCCTGCACTCATCCATGCTCAGTGTCCATTTAACAGCTGAGGCAGCGCACCTTCATTACTATGCATAGCTAGACATCTAACTGTGTGCTATCTTAAACCTCTTGCACCAGAGGCCTCATAGGATATATGCAAATCACCCTTTAAAGATAGCAGGCATTTTTGAATGTTTATAGCTTTTTCTTTTACTTTCATTTTTAAGTCAATTTATGGACAATTTCAGGCATTAAAACCAAACCTCTTTAGCTATGGACATGGCTGTTCCTACCTTCTTATGACATCATCAGGACAACATAAGAGAAATGTTCAACCTTTGGAAACACAGGGTTGTCATACTCAGCTGATATCCATAAACATTAGGGTGTCTACAAAATATCCCAAGTAACAAACTAAAACAAAGAGTAAAAAGGTCACACAGATAACCAACTGGTTAAAAAACACAAAAAAAAAAAAATCTAGCAAAGCTAGATTTCTAACTGTGTGATACCTTAAACCTCTTTCATCAGAGGCCTCATGGGATATAGGAAAATCACCCTTTAAGGATATCAGGTGTTTCAACTAAATGGCAATTCTGAATGTCCATGACTTTTTCCTTTACTTTCATTTTTAAGTCTATTTATGGACAATTTCAGGCCATTAAAGCCAAACCCCTCTAGCTGTGGACATGCATGTTTCTGCCTTCTTATGACATCATCAGCACAGCAGTGGCATTTTTACTCTTTGTTTTAGTTTGTTAGTTGAGATATTTTGTAGACACCCTAATGTTTATGGATATCAGCTGGGTATGACAACCTTGTGTTTCCAAAGATCAAACATTATTCTTATGCCGTATTGATGATGTCATAAGGCAGAAACATGCATGTCCATAGATAGAGGGATTTGGCTTTAATGGCCTGAAATTGTCCATAAATAGACTTAAAAATGAAAGTAAAAGAAAAAGTATGGACATTCAGAATTGCCATTTAGTTGAAACACATGATATCCTTAAAGGGTGATTTGCATATATCCCATGAGGCCTCTGATGAAAGAGGTTTAAGGTATCACACAGTCAGAAGTCTAGCTTTGCTAGATTTTTCTTTTTATGTTTTTTAACCAGTCGGTTATCTGTGTGACCTTTTTACTCTGTTTTAGTTCATTACTATGCATGGCACGCTGCCGTGCTGCTCCTAAATGGTCACTTCTGTGCAGTAATAAGCTAAGCTATTCTTGCACAGAAATTTACTGAATCTAGGGGTATGTTTGCATGTATGTGCTTCTTTCTCTAATACTCATTGTGATCTGGTTACCACATTATGCTCTGAAATATGAATATGATCTGTGCTTGACACTATGTACTGAGATGTTTCCCAAATGCTATGTAAACCAATATGTATAATATAAAGTACTTACTAAAATTTCTCTTTAAACTTCTCTTTGTAAGGATTAACATATTGTGTAAGTTGCTTGTTAAGAATTGTTTTGGAGCTTTTCTCTCCAGGCCTACACTGAAAATTGGCTAAAACCCAGTTGGACTTTCCCGGTAAACAAATGTAAAATAAATTAATATGTGGGCTTCTTCTTCTTCCATCTTTAGCAGGTTGCTGTATGCCTGCATGGTAATTGCTGTATTGTGTATGTGTGTTGGGTGTGAGGGTGGAACTTATGTGTTTAATAGTACAGGATTGTACAAACATCATGAGAGATGTTCTGGCATAGGCTGCATCTTACTTTTGGTATACGCACACACACACACACACACACACACACACACACACACACACACACACACACACACACACACACACACACACACACACACACACACACACACTCACTACTCAGGGCTAATATATGAATTGAGTGCACTGTGGAGGTGGACATTTATGGTGTATCTCGTTGTCAGGGATGTTGTCAAACAATGGAAGGTAAATCCATTGCATTCAAGGGAATTATGCAATGCATTTCATCATGCTTGAATCCTTCACCTCTTTAGAGAGAAGGAGTATTTTTGCCATTGCATCCCATAGGGGCAAACACAAGATATGAGTAATGCCAGATGCAACTCAGTTTTTATAGGTTCATAGGATGATACTAGGCTATTGGCCCAGAGGCCCTTATAAGCCTAGTGAAGAATTTTGCCAATGCTCTCACAAAGTCATAACCTATTTCCACTGTTCAGCAGTGACACAGGTGGGATCCCAGGGGTGTATTTTCTGTTTCCCATCCGGTCCAGGTTTCTCTTAAAGAGGGCTAGAGAGGTACTATGCTTGACATGGAGAGGGTGCCTATTCCATAGATGGGGGAGTCTTTGGGACAGAAATCTATCTCGCCAACAAGTTCTATTAATGTCACAGACCAGGTTGAGGCCTTGCATGTGGGTTGTGCGGCTGGAGTTTGACTTCTGGATATGCAGCAAATCCATCAAGGCTGGGTCTGAGATGTCCTTGTATGCCAGACACAGGTCACCTCTGAGAAGTCTGTATAACACTGAGTAGATGGATAGGGCTTTTAGCCTATCAGTATAGGACAGGTGTTTGAGATCCTGGATTTTCCTGGTCAGGAACCTCTGTGGTCTCTCCAGCTGCTGCATGTGCTTTGCAAGGTACATGATGAAGGGGGCATTGTACTCAGTAATGGGTCTGATAAGGAAGGAGTACAGCGATGTTATGACCTCCTTGTTCCTGGAGGAAATACCATTACTCATGAGGTGGGCCATGTAGAAAGCCTTCTGTACAATGAAGGCAACATGGTGGTCAAAAATCAGGTTGCTGTCAACATGGGTGCCCAAGTCCCTCATGTCTGATTCATGCTAAGTACATTGTTATTAATGTGATAATTAGTGGGGACTCCATTTTCCCCAAAGGAGATAATGATGCATTTCTTGGCATTCAGTTTGAGGCCATGCTTCTGGCACCAGTCATTTGTTTGGTTAAGGCCCTCTTGGAGGATGTTCACATCACTAGGGGAATTTAAATCAGCAAAGTTTCTTGTTCTGGGTAGTATGCCCCCCACCACCACCACATTTTAAAGCAACATCCAGAAACATACCATATCAACAGCCTCCACAGAAATGTTAATCATAATTGTGGTTTTGTCTTGTATCATGGATGAAGCATAAAATAGGTCATATCAACAACAGGCATTTTCACGTGTTGCTGAGGTAGGGGGTTGAGTGTATATGGCATACCACCAGTTTACCCATATATTTCTTTAATATTGCTGATTGTCATGTCTGATGATAAATGTCACTTCAAGAAAAAATTCTCCCAGGCAGAGAATAATATCCTGCTGCAAGCCATTTGTGAGCATGGTTGGTGGATGCTATGGAAAGAGATCTCTGACCAGGCCTTCTCTGAGTATGTTTAGTGGGACCTTTTACAGGATCAGTGTAGTTGTTGACCAAAATATATGATATATATACAAGCTCATGAAAGAATAATCAGTCAACAACATGATTGTATATGACTTGCCAAGACAACCCTCTTGGCACAGCAGCAGAGGGCCACAGATGGGTGTCTGACAACAGAGTCATCACTTGAGAGACATGAAAGAAATTCAGAAACCTTGTCTTATTGTCCTGGCCAATCTAGTATCCATGGTGAAGGTCTGGGTGCTGAACTGCACAGAACACCTTAAATATTAGTCGGTAATCCTCCAGGTGGGTATGTCATAATATTTGGTGTTATGTGTGCCATCTGTCTAACTCAGGACCACACAACTGAAGAACATGGCTTCTTTTTTGTTACAGGACAATTATTAGTACAAGTACAATGTTAGTCTGCTCAAGGTATATTAACTGTAAAGTTTCCCTAGCTCTGTCATATATGTTTACTTTAGCTTGACAGTGGGTGCTGGTTAAGGGTTCATTCACAAACAACATTATGTTTATTTATTTTTTACAGGTACTGTGTCATCAGGTTCTAGAACATGGATATAGGTCTGCCTGATGTTGGGAAGCTGTCTGGGCTCAGTAATGATAGCAGCCAAATCCCAACTCAGTTGGGTGTCATAATGCTAGTGGTAGGCATGTGTAGTGTGATGGCCATATCTGCTTCTTCTGTCATAGGCACAGCTCCTATGCCTGTGCAACCAACTTCTTGTCCAACACATCAGGACAGGGAATGCTCCTATTTATAGTGGCAAAGTCACCCTTGGTTGCTACCTGTTACTTGAACCATGAAGAGGAAGCCAGGGGTTGGTGTACTGGTGGCCAGCCATACCATGGGTACCTCACTCTTCCTGATTTTCTTGTCTCTATGGCTACTATTCAGTGTTTGTGTAGTGCCATTATGCAGGGACAAGCATAGAATGATACAGCTACAGATGAGCTGGTTGGTGTTGTTCATGGTCTATATAATAACTTGAAGGAGTACCTGGGCCATATGTGTAGCATTTTGACAAGGCAGCACACAGAGTTTGCTGGCTACAGATGTCCACATGTTGCCACATATCATGGCCACTACTCTTCTAGTAACCAGTCCATCTCCACCTCTTGTAAGGAAAGTCACAATAAAAGGGACAGGGTACTGTCTAGGACCAGTACTGCCACCACGTTGACAACACTGTCCAGTATTAAGGGAACATTGGAATCCTATGGACACAGGTATGGATGGGGTGTTCATATTGAGATGACCCATAACACATTCTGAGATTTACACTCAAGGACCACTCCAGCATCTATGAATTATATGGATCATGCTTGTGACCTTACCTAGATAGGGTGCCCCTGGACATAGATGTAGCATAAATCAGTACACAGATCTCCTGCAGATGCCTTGCACTTGTCTATTGCACTCTGGTACAGTGTTACATCATATGCTGGAGCTGTCTTCATGCACACTCACACAGACACACACATATCAGCAGCACCAATCACTACCTCATCATACCACCCTGAAGACACCATCCACTCCCAGTCTAGTCTTCCCAGCTTCTCACATTCACTAGTGTATAACTCACAAAGCCCCACATGGCACTAGTCTGCACCCCTAAAACTCAACCCCACACCCTGCCCATTGTTGGCACTTGTAACTGTGGCCCTATCCACTTGTGCATATGATTAAACTTGTGCCCTTCTCTCATCATTATGTAACTTGGGAAGCCTGTGTCTGATGCACAGTGGTGGCAGTCCATGCATGATACAGCACATCATGTGTGTGTTATGGCATCCATCATTTTTACTATTATATGTTATGCTTAATCTGACCCATAGTTATGAACCAGACTCTTAGCCATTGCCATGGCATACTTTGTCTGCTCATACCTCATATAATCACATAGCTCTCAACTGCCCAGATCTTTGCAGAGTATCCAGATTTTTGCCTCATACTTTTGCTCTATTCCTCATTAAATTTGTAGTTTTCTGGCAAATCATTGAAGACAGAAGTCACTAAATAATGACATATATTTGAGTTTCAGACTCCATGTCTTTCAGAATGAATGTTAGCACAAATCCTGATATTCTGGCAACTTTCTAAGTTTATAAGAGCAATACTTAAAATGTGTCCCCATTTTCGGGCCCTTGTCCTCCATTATCTTAGAGTTTTTCTAGATTTATTGAGCTAAGAGGTTAAGAGGTATGTCATCCACTATAGCTGGCTGCCGCACAGACTCCTCATTAGGCACTTCCTCAGCTAGTACTGACCAATGGTGGCTGGTGACTTCAAATCAAAGAGGGGCTGCAGGAGACAGCTGAATGGGTGGGGGCAATGGGAAGGGGAGTGGCCAACTAGAAACCACAAAAACTGAGACTTTAATTAAATATGCTGCCCTGCCAAACCATCATTATGAGAGTCCAATGAAGACAAAATGAAGTGTAGAAGAAAAAAAAACATTTCAATGCATTGGCTACATGACAGCTTACTTAATATCTAGATGGAAACAAAAAGGTTGTGAGGCATGAAAAAATAAATTACTTTTTAAACACATTACTGAAATGCCAGTCAAAATGAAGTATAAAAAAACAAGCAGCACTCAACTCAAACCACTTCTCCTTGCACTGCAGTTCTAATTATAATTTATATTCAGCTTTATAAAAGTACAAAGTAACATGTTGAAAGTAGCAATCTCTGTGATACTGCCACTTGTAAAAATGTTTCTTATCCAAAAAGGACCTGCTGCCTGACAACTATCTACTTGTTTAATGGGGAAAACATGATCAAAGTAAAAAATGAACAACAAACCAGAAACAAGCTCAAGATACATTGCTTAAAGGATTACTGCACAGGTTATGGATCACACATGATAGATTGGCATTCTGTTTAGTTTACGAGTAAAGGCTGCAAAGATTTATTTATTTATTTATTTTGTTTGTTTACCGGGTAATGTCCAGCTGGGCATGAGGCCCATTTTCAGTGGAGGCCCAGGGAGAAAAGCTCCATACATTTAAGAAGATAGTATTAAACAATCAACAATGTACAAAGCAAGTCAGTAAAAAAATTAGTTATCTAACAATAAATAGCAAATAATTAACAAATTAACAAATTTAACAAAAAAATTGCATAGTTAGAGATAAAAACTGGCTGCATGAGTTAATAGTGAGAACAGTGTGATGCAGTAATTGTAAGACAGAGAAATGCAGTCTACATAACAGTTAAAGACAAATCAATATATGTGTATACATTGTTAACTGAAACTGTGTAAAATCGGGATAGCCTTCAGCAGTTAATAGTTGTAGCTGTGAGAATGAGCTAGTTTAGGGTAATGTAAGGGAGTAGTAGGTAGCTTAACCAAGAGTATGGCAGGAGCAGAGCCAGTGTTTTGCTGGATGTTCCTTAAGGAGGTTTTTAAACTCATGAATGCTGGGGTTTTTGGCCATAGGTTGAGGAAGAGTGTTCCACAATTTGGCAATTTTATGGGAAAAAAAGGCAGTGCCCTGTGTGTTGTGGGCTTGGATAATCTTTAACAATAGTTTATTTGAGGATCTTAGTGCTCTAGGATTGGTGTTGGGTTGGACGAGATTGGTGAGTGCTGGGCAGTTGTTAGGTTTGTGAATTATATTGTGGGCTATGGACAGTTGGTTAATGTTAGAAGGTCTGGTATTTCTAACCATTTAAGTTGGGAGAGTACAGAGCAGTGGTGGGTTCTGTAAGGGTGGCCAGTGGGAAATTTGGTGATTTTGTTGTAGCATGATTCCAGATTATTTAGGTCAAAATTATTTAGGTTAAAGATGACTGCAAGTCTCCAACAAATGTAATGAGCTTCTGAAAATACTGTAATCCTGTCCTACAA
This sequence comes from Protopterus annectens, assembly GCF_019279795.1. Lineage (NCBI taxonomy): Eukaryota > Metazoa > Chordata > Ceratodontiformes > Protopteridae > Protopterus > Protopterus annectens. The sequence continues at coordinate 1,040,478,254 of NC_056729.1, forward strand.
ATGCTGTGATATGCACTTCAATACCTAAGACTTATACGTTATCTAGTTATGTAAATAGTCTCTGCATGGCAACAACAAAAAGGCTTTCAATGTTGGCAATTCTTTAACAGTATCCTTATTAAAGCTTACTTGCATCTTACAATCTCAGACAAGTTTACCTGATGGCCATTAAAGCACTGCTACTTAAACACAGAGCAAGAGGCACTGCAACAACATGCATTTTCTAAATAATCAGAAGCATAAATCAACAGTATAAAAATATGACAGAAAACCAGAACATTCTGCAAAGTCAAGGAGAGATGAAAAGCCACTGCAGTACTTGTGTCTACCTTGGATGGAGGAATGTTCTGCACACTTACACTGCATAACTGCTCCTTGCCTTGCTTGGACAAACAAGTATGTCACAATTTGAAATGTCTCTGACTGACGGTGATGGCCCTGATGCATTTGTCATACCTCTCAACCTCAGAGCAAGAAATCTGGACAAAGCCACAAATAGAAGTCGTACAAAGGCCCAAAAATAAGGACAATTTTTAAATATTGCTCTTATAAACTTAGAAAGATAATAGAATTGTAAGGCTTGCAATAGCATGAATTTTCTGAAGGGTATGAAATCTGAAACTAAAATGTCTGTCATTATTTTCTAACTTCAGTTTTTAATGATTTGCCACTAATTTGCCAGAAAACCACACTTTTATGAAAACAGGCCAAAAATGTGATGCAAAAATATAAAATAGCCACACAGTACAGCTGGGAACCTGTTAAAGAAAGGACACTTTTTAAATATTAGTACCATTAACTTGAGCAGCTGACAAAATAGAGAATCTACATGCATTTCTGAAATAAAAGTAATCTATAACTCTGATCATTACAATTATTTATTAATTGTAAACCCTCCACATTTTCTTCCAAATTTGCCATTTTGCAGAGGGATTATTAGAGAGAGAGAGAGAGCAACATTTTGAGCCAAAATCGGGGACGGTTGAGAGATTTGAATATACCTAATTCTATAAAGAGATTTATTTGTGCGTATCTCTCATAGGTTCATAGGTTCATACTAGGCTATCTGCCCTAGGGCATTTATAAGCCTAGCCAGAGTGTGTTTGGCTTTCGCCACCCATTTTAAATTAATTTTGCTATGCCCTTTTTCGAGGTTAGTATACTGTGCCTCTGTCTAATAGTGACACAGAAGTGATACCCGGGGTAAACCTACGATCGCCCATCCACTCATCAAGATTCCTCTTGAAGAGAGTCAATGAGGGACTCTGCCTAACCTGGACTGGGATTTTATTCCAGAGTGAAGGGAGCCTCTGGGTTATGAATCTGTCCCTCCAGCATGTCCTATTTATTTCAGTGCTGAGGTTCAAGTCTCTCGAGCACGTAGCTCGATGAGATTTGGATTTTCTGAGGTGCAGCATGTCCATTAATTCTGGGTTGGACATGGCTTTATACGTCAGGCACAGATCGCCTCTGAGCAGGCGGTATGCCACTGAGTAGAGCTGGAGTTTCTTTAACTGGGCAGCATATGGCATCTGTTTGAGCCCTTTGATCCTCTTGGTGAGGTACTTTTGGGGTCTTTCCAGTTGCTGCAGGTGTCTGGTAAGGTACATCCCAAAAGCGGCACTATACTCAATTATGGGCCTGATGAGGGATGAGTAAAGAGGCACGATGACCTCCCCTGATCTAGATGTGAATCCCTTCATGATTAGGTGGGCTATATAAAATGTTTTTCTAACCACTTTGGCCACGTGGTTGTCAAATGAGAGATTGCTATCAACTTGGGTCCCCAAGTCCCTAATTACTTCTTCTGTACTTAATGGATTACCACCTATGTGGTAATTTGTGGGCACTTTGTTTTTGCCAAAGGGGATGACTATACACTTTTTGGTGTTTAGCTTGAGGCCATGGCTCTGGCACCAGTTGTCTGTTTCTATGAGGCCCTTTTGGAGGATGCTTGTGTCGGCTGGAGAGTCGATTATGGTGCCCAGTTTGCAGTCATCTGCGAGCTTGGTCAGCCACAGTCCTTCCGTGTTGGCCTGTACCTCTGAGAAATATATACCAAACAAGAGAGGTCCCAGGACTGAGCCTTGTGGGATGCCACTTGTAACTGGTTTGGAGTCTGACATGGCTCCAGCAATTCTAACCATGTGGGTTCTGTTCTTGAGCCAGTTTGCAACCCATCTAGTGACATAGGGGTTTATATTTAAGCTGGTGAGCTTATCTATAATGCCCGAGTGGGGTATTGTATCGAAGGCTTTTGCGAGGTCCAGGTAGGCTGTGTGGACCACCTTCCCCTCGTCAATGGCCTTGGTGACTGTTTCAAAGAAATCAACCAGGTTTAAGAGGCAGGATCTGCCCTTAACAAAGCCGAACTGGGTAGGATCCAGTGTCTGTAGGTCCCCAATATCTTTATTTATGAGGTCCATGATGATCCTTTCCATAGCTTTGCAGACCAAGCTAGTCAGGCTTATGGGGTGATAGTTTCCAGGATCTGTTGAGGCACCACCTTTGTGGAGAGGGACCACTGTTGCTGTATGCCACTCTTTGGGTACATATCCTGTAGTAAGGCTGAGATTGAACAGCAGTTTTATGTTTGGGTTTAGCTCTTCTTGGAGTTCATGTAGGACACAGCCCAGGACACCGTCTGGTCCCATTGATGCTGTGTTTTTTGCTTTGGAGAGGGCAGCTCTTACCTGAGCATCTGAGATGTCAGGGGGGCAGCACTCTGTTGGGATAGATATTTGCCCTTTTGGTGGGGAGGGGGGAGAAGTTTGCGTTGAACCTGTCAGCTAGGATGTTGGCAATGTCTGTGGGTTTGGTGTATTTTTTGTCATTTTGGACAAATTCTGAGCATATCTGAGAATTCCCACCCAGGTTCCTAACATAACTAAAGAAAGCCTTATGATTATCCTTAGTGTCCTGTGCAATTTTTCTCTCGAAGCTGGCCTTAGACGATTTTATGAGTGCCGGTAGTTTTTTGCTAATACTGATCACAGATGCCCTCCCTTTTTGGGATTTTGCTCTACATTGTAGTAGCTTCCTCCTTCTATTGTATAGTTTGTTTATGGCTGGGGTCCACCAGACAGGACGTCTGCCTTTGGAGGATTGGGTCTTGATTTTATTTGGGATTGCATGATCCATGCATTCCTGAAGATGTTCATAGAATGCGTTTATAAAGGATTCTGCGGTCTGGGCCGTATTTTCCACAGGCCCGGGGGCTTTGAAGGATTCCACTTCGGTTTTAAGGAGTGTGAAATTTGCTTTAGAGAAGTTTTTCACTATGGTTTTCTGGGCTGGGGGTGGGGTCGGGATGTGAATATCCAGTGAGATTAGTTTATGGTCTGATCTTACCAGTGAGGGATACACTTCTGGTCTGGAGCATAGAGTCCCCATGTTGGTGATGATCAGGTCCAGTATGTTTTCCTCTCTTGTGGGAGTGGTAACAAGTTGTTCCATAGCATTTGAGTTTATAAATTCTAGGAACCTTTGGGCTAGGGTGTTGGAGCTAGAGTAATGCTCCCAGTCTATGTTTGGGTAGTTGAAGTTGCCCAATATAATGGTGTTTGGAGAGACCTTCATATTTTCCAGTGTTCTCAGGAAGGCTGAGTGGGGTTCCTGGGTTTGGGAGGGTGGTCTGTAGCAGGCTACAAACTGGAAGGCAGTTTTACCCACTGTTAGTTGCACATGGATAGTCTCTGATGCTTCGTGCTGTGCCACCAACCTGGAGGTGTGGGTATCTTTGACGAATATTGATACTCCCCCTCCTTTTGTGGTTCAGTCCAAGTTTTGGGGCCGAAAAGCATGGTATGAGGTATAACCTGGTAGTGCTGGGGTGCTCTCGGGAGCCTTGAACCAGGTTTCTGTTACTGCACAGATTTTGATGTTCTCCATGCTAAGGAGAGTTTCGAGTGCATGCATCTTGAGGTTTAGACTTCCGGCATTGAGTAGCATTACTCTTAGTTTCTTATCCCTTGTGATACCTATGAAGGTGGGTTTGTCTTTTTAGCCTTGCCTAAAAAAGGCACTATGGGGGTAGCAAGAGCCTTTGCCAATATCCGAAAGCCCAGGGGTGACAGGTGCAAGCCGTCCCTAGCAAAGCATCGTGGCTTGTCGTGCATGTCATCCCAGGCTGGCAGGCATTGGATCCCCTTTGAACGACACCAATACTTAAGCCAATTGTTGAAATTGATCATCTTGTCTTCATATTGTGGCATCATTCTTGGTGAGGGTAAGATGCTACTCAAGGTCAGGGTCATATCGGCCTGTGCTACATGCTCAGAGAGCTCCTCTATGTCTCTTTTCATGTAGTCCAGGGAGATACATCTCAGGTCATTCACACCAGCATGGACAATGACTGAGTCATATTTGTACTTGCCTTGGAGTGACCTGAGTGCTTGTGTTATGTGGCGGATCCTAGTGCCCGACAGGCAGCTCACCATGACCTTCTCCTTTCTGTGAAAATCTGGACAGTTGAGAGGTATAGTTCAGCTGGGGCTGTCTTTGAGTTTTCTGCCCTTCTTCCCTTACAAAATCATAGTCAAATGGGGCCTCCCCCCTGCAGCAATTCCAGTGTCCCATTACTTGGCTATTTCACCACATTTACTATAAACACTGTAATGTGCATACCACTTTACTTCTATGATAATTTGGATTTCATTTAAAAGTTTTATTTTACATTTTACAGCACAAACCCTGGTAGATATCTGCTAAACAAAGCAATGCAGTTTGACAATGAAAATAGACTTTGCATTAAAACTTTTCTGCCCTTGAAACTCACATCCATTGAAACAGCATTGAAACCTACATTCATAGAAAATACATCTGGCCAGTGGCAGATAAAGATTAACTTTGGGCTGTTTTCAAATCATAGGTCCTTTGCACATGAAACATACATGTGTTCTTTGATACACCTTCCTGATTGTATTAAATTATATTCCTTGTATAATAAAGTACAGTTGCTAGACGGTGTTTTAAATTTATTGCTTTGCACATTTTTCCAGTAAACAATGAAACAAAATGCATGCACCAATAATGACAAAACTGCCAAATTCAGAACATTTCCATCATAAAAGTCTACTCAAACTTCTACAATCCACCAGTATCAGTAAATATGCACAATCTCTGCAGAAGTAAATGTCATCTAAATAATTCCACATTAAAGAGATCTGTTACTAATGAAGAGGTTGCTGCTACCAAACAACTTTATATTTCATTGTTTCATCTACAAATAAAGCGCCTGTTGTCCTTGAGGAATAAATTGCCTATTTTACATTAAAAATGATAAGCTAACAATATTGCAATAAGGAATGGATGTCAAACTGATAACAGGTTCATAGTTACTAGGTATCTCTGCCAAAGAGGACATTCTCAGGACCACATCATCCACCCCCTTTAAAAGGACCACACAGTACAGTATCAGCAATGTATCCACCTACTGTGGGAGTAGAACCCACAGCTTTCTGCATCAAAAGCCAATACACTACCTGTTGTGTTATTAACAATGCAAACAGACTAGCCATAAGCAGTACTAAACTTCTCTTCCCCTGAAGCTCTCAGGTCCTTGTAAAATCCACTCGACACTCAACTGTATCTGTCAACTTTGCAGCACAGGAATTCTGGAAAAAGCCAAAATTTATTGGAGGGGGGACAAATGCACAAAAACCAGGGACACATTTTAAACATTGCTTGTATAATCTTGGAAAGTTGCTAGAATAACATGCTGTATTACCGCCATGCATTTCATTGCCAAGTCTTGAACCCAGGACCCTGTGCACTACAGTCAGAGCAACATACCACTATGCCAATTCAGCTGCTAAGACAGGAAGACTGAAACTTAAATGGCCATCATTTAGTGAATTCAGTTCTCACCATAGCTCTCAACCACTTAGCACAAAACACCTGGACAAAGCCAATAATGGGAGAATACAGCCCCCAAACATATTCAGTAAATTCAGTTCTCACCATAGCTCTCAACCTCTTAGAACAAAAAAACTGGACAAAGCCAATAATGGGGGGATACAGCCCCCAAAATAGGGACAAATTTCAAATATTGATCTTATGAACTTAGAAAATTGCTGGAATAAAAAGTTTTGTGTTACCATGTACTTTCTGAAGAATATGAAGTCTGGAATTCAAATGCCTGTCATTATTTAGTGAATTAAATCCAGAAAACCACAGATTTTATGATGAACAGACAAAAATATGAGGCAAAAATTTGAATAGTTTTCATAAGTGATGGTGGGTAGGGAATTCAGGCTCTTGCTACCTGCACCCAAGGTACAGGGTTTGAGCCTGAGTTATTCTCTAACCATTACTTTTTCCTGAGTCTCTCTAGCCACCAGGTATATTTATCTGGGGCATCTCACACACACACACACACACACACACACACACACACACACACACACACACACACACACACACACACACTGAAGGCTCTGTTGTAGAAATAAAGCTCCATACATGCACACACTGAAATACAAGTTCCAAGCTCCATTGAAGAAATAAAGCAAGTCTGTTGAAGAAATAGCGCTCTGTACACACACTGAAATACAAGTCCCATTGAACACACACACACTGAGGGCTCCATTGTAGAACTGAAACTCCATACCTACACACACTAAAGTACAAGTCCCAAGCTCCGTTGAAGAAATAAAGCTCCATACACAAACACACACACACACACACACACACACACACACACACACACACACACACACACACACACACACACACACACACACACACACACACACACACATATACACTGAGATACAAGCTCCTGAAAGCTCTGTTGAAGAAATACAAGTCCGGTCCCATTGAAATACAAACACACACAGTACCTGAGGGCTCTGTTGAAGAATCTCCTGCTTCTTGTGAAATCATATAAAATCCTCAAGATGAAATACAGTTCTGCAAGAGCAGGCTGGATAATCCAGCCTGCAGATGTTGCAGTCCAGTCCCCTTCCAGTCTATGCAGTTGTAACCACATAGACTTCTGGGCATCTCTGTAGTCTGATGCCTTCTTCCTAATCTGGACTGCTGTTAAACCAGTTTGGATTCCAGCATGCATGTTTGGAGTTCTGGAAATGTTTTATTTTCTTTTTTTGTTGTTATTTTTGTTTTCTTTTTACAGCTGGGGGTCTGCAGTCCTGCAGTCCAATAGCACGAGCTGCCCTTGGTACTGACTCAGGAATTTGCTCCTCCTCAATGCCACTTCCTTGCTGTATCTGTTTGTGTGAAAAATGTTGTGTAATGGTGTGGTGAATGCACTGCAAATATTTTACTGCATGTTTCAAGGTCACATTGCAGAGCACCACTACAGACATCTGGATAGGAAAAGTGGGTCTTTAGCTATCTGAATACATGTCCAACAATAATTCATGTCTGTGACAGGTCAGCGTTGCCTACATTCATTGCCATGGTCTGTGGAGTTCTTATTTCTATCATTAGCCATGGCTCCATGGAATATCCAGCATTTCTAATTATATAGTCCCATGGAAAATCACACTGTACAAGCCATAGATATTAGCACCTGATGTGGGAGTTATGGGCACTGATTTGGTGGCCTGCTGACAAATTGCATATTATACCCTGTGCATTACAGACAACATGGTAGTTGATGAAATGAAACACCTTGTAGTTAGTATACCACTGCCCCTTTATTGTAATGTGGATGTAGTCAGTGGCTCCTAATATGTCAAGAGAATGGGCTACATCATAAAATGCTCACATGTTTTTGCATCTCATCCCTTTAGTATATAGGAACCACATATGCTCCCCAGCATGTTGCAGTTTGGCATCAAAAACTGGTAGAGTTTTCCTCAAGCGGGTGGCAAAGATACATCCACCATTTTCCCATTGGACACAGGGTCCCTGTAATGTTGCAGCTTGGCATCAAAACTTGGTAGAGTTTTCCTCAAGCAGATGACAAAGATACACCCACCATTTTCCCATTGGACACAGTGTCCCTGTAACTAAATCTTTCAAAGATGTACCTACCCTGGTATCCACAGGGTTGGGTTTTCCACCCATCCTATGAGCCTGCATGTTGAGGTGACAAATCTCAACCAGCTCCTGCATGGTGCTTCTGTTCATATAGTAATGGGTCACAATTTCTGTCATGGAAGCATGGTACATTAGGTGCAGATACCTTAAACCTCCTGTCATAGAACCCATGGAATATATATACAAATAGCCCCTTAAGGACATCAAATGTTTTAGCTACCTAGCTTCTGAATGTGCAAGATGATTTACTTTTTCTTTGTAAATCTTTATAGATACATTCAGGCCAATAAGGCCAAAGCCCACTAGCTGTGGACATGCATGCTTCAGCCTTCATATAACTTCAGCAATACAATATAAGTGGTCTGTTTGGCTATACTTTAGAAACACAGGGTCTTTAAACACAGCTGATGTCCACCATTAAGTTTTCCCCAAAATATCCCAACTAACATCCAAACCAAAAAATGAAAAGGTCACACAGACAAATCAATTATTAAAAACTAGCCTAGCCAAGCTAAAGTTTTCACCGTGTGATACCTTAAACCTCCTGATTTCCTTAAGGGGTCATTTGCATATATCCCATGAACCTCTATTGCAGGAGGTTTTAAGGTATCATACAGTGAAAACTCTAGCTTGGCAAGGCTTTTCTTGTAGTTTTTTTCATATAAAAGAACCACAACGCTGATAATGTCTTTTTAGAAAGATAGCCCATATTATATGTATAATCTGGAACAGGACAATATTAACAAAGGCATGTTTGTAATAGATGTGTGGTTTGCCTGTTTATTTACCCGGGTGCTTTTTCAGGTTTCAGCATTGCAACATTACTGTGAATTTTAACACACATTTAGATTGTCACTCTGTGTTTATTGTTTATGTTGCCGTGTGTAATCATGTCAGGCTTTCTTTGTGTGCAAAATGATCAGGAAACTTTCTGATCGGGTGAAGGAACACTTGGCTACCATCAGAGGGAATGATATAGGTAAAGCTTTAGGGAAACATAACTTAAATTGTTTTAACTTCACAGGGTTCAAATTTTTATTTTGGAAAAGGTCAATCATTTTTTGGGGGGACTGTGAGACACTGCTTGAAGTTAAAGAATTGTGATGGCAGTTATTGCTTAATCCTGAGACTGCTCCCGGTCTCAATGAAAATCTGAATGTAAAGTGTGCCTTGTGGTGGTTTACTTAGCCACTCCCACATAGCCTAATGATTAGCTACTGTACCTGTTACTGTACTAAACTGAGCTGTTGATTGGTTTGTTATTACCTATTTGTTTTACCATTGGTTTGCTTCTATCACATTGTTTTATTACCTGTTTTATTAGACAATGTGTGCCTTATTTAAACAACATTGTTTCATAATTTTAGTTTGTTCTGAAGAAGCTCTTAGCATCAATAATGAACGTAAGGGCTAAACAGCTGTTTAGACTCGGTGTGTTTTTATTTTTATTAATTATTCATTTGTCAGAAGTTTTTATGTTTTTATGATTTCTTTCTTGTAACTCTATAATTTTACTACAGTCAGCAACTCTGGCAATTACAACTCATCATGCAAAATATATAAATTTCTGTACTTTGTGATGCTGTATTCATACTATTTCTCATAAAAGTGGAGCTTAATTTCATTACCTCTAAAAATACTTAACTTAAAATATTTCAAATCACAATTTAAGTAGTACTTATCAAATACATGGCTTTGCTCCTATTCATCTTCGGGTTAACTCAAAACAAATATATTCCAGCAAGCAATAAATAATAAAACAGTCTACACAACTTCACTGCTGGTAATTTCACTCCTCTAAACCCTCCCTCCTGTATCATATATATCTTTCCATGAGCCTTTTCTTCATAGCTAAATCCTGCATCTTTCTTCTCTGTCATCCCTGTTCTACTACAGTGTTTACATTGTCTCCTTACTTAGCTATCCAACCTTTCAGGCTAACCTGCCTATGCTTAACTGAATCAATTATAATCAGTAAAACTATCTTTGATAAATAACTCAGCTGTGTAATTTGGAATTTGCCACTAATGTATTGAAAACTTAATATAGAAATGCATATACTTTACTATGCTTTGATTCTTTGGAAGTATGACAATTCCTACTCATTTCTATTCGTCTTCTTTATTGTTTTTCTTGCAGTTATTCACTGTGTAAAACTGTCACATTTTTAAATGTTTTATGTTTTCTTTATGCATGTTGAAAAAGTGTAAGTTATATATTATTTATGTTCTCAGATGTAGTTGTCTAGAGCTTTCCTCCCCAGCTCTTCACTCGAAACAGGCCTTTTGCACAGAAGGACTTTCCTGAAAATGAAATGTAAGCAAACAAACAAATAAATAAATATAGTTTAGTTTTATTTACCTTTGCTGTTATGCTCAGTTTGTTAACAATATGCCATCATTTGCATATTATGCAAGCAGTAGCATTTCATGGCCTGTTGCGTTTATGTTGTGTGTCTCTGAACCGTCCCCTCTGAAACTTGGCCAGCCCACTGAAAGTTGTCTGCTCTTCATTTCAATTAAGCTACCATGATGTGCACAACATTTCTCAATACCAGGGTGAGACTGAGGAGTGCATGTAAATAAAGTATTCAGGATGCAACAAGTTGGAGATCTGGTGACTGGGGCATGTAGGAAAGGTGGCAGACAGTAGTAAAGCAGAATAAACCATAAGATGATTAAACCTATAGTTTTATGACACGGAAATTGTGGGAGGGTAAAAAAGGTAGAAAGTGTTCTAGAGATGTAAAAGGAGAGCATAAGAAGTTAGTAAAAAGTTAGTAAAGGCAGTGTGGAGGAATTAAGATTGGCAACTATTGCAATGAATGGAATCAGACTGGCAATCAATAAAGGCTGTTCTTGCTAATGAATGTTTTGGTAGTGATTTATCAGAGTGGATATTAGGTCCCAGGTAGCCGGGCTAAATTTAAAGAATGCAAGTTCAGATATAGCCAAGTAGAATATGTCTCTAAGCAGAGTTAGGGCACTATTTTGAAATGTAAGGGAATATTTGTTGAAGTTTATGGGCTGGGATACAGCCTAGCTCTCAACCTTTTAGTTCAAGAATCAGGGCCAAAATAAAAAAAAGAAAAATAATGGGGATAAAGGCACACAATTATGGACAAATTGTATATGTTTTCTGAGGCCTATGAAGTCTGAAACTTAAATGTCTGCCATTACGTAATGATTGCAACTCACGATGATTTGTCAAAAAAATAACCTCACATTGTATGAGATGCAGACTAAAATATGAAGCAAAATCAGGGACAGTTGAAAGCTGTAGGGTAAAAACGACGCTGAAGAATTATATACAAGAAAATAGGCCCTTTTATATATGAAAACTATGTTGGTATTATTCCTCAAAGTTCACTGGTGTACTAAAGGATTGACAAGTACAATGAAAGAAAAGATTTTAAGCACAGTTTTTGAAGAGAGAGATTTGGGGATTCCAGAAGGAGGTTGTGGGTACTTCATACTCAGGTTTCAGTGTTAAGAATTTCTTAGCTATAGAGATATAAGTACTAGTAGTCAGTAAACATGTTAATTTATAGGCTATCTTATGTTATAAGAGTGCCTGGTTGTTAGAAAAAGAAATGAGGTAAGAAAATTATGGGTGGGGTCCAATTTTAAATCAAAGTATTTCTAGTTTTAGACATGGATTTTCCAGTGAGTCACTGTGTTATAGCATAATGGAGGTCAAGAGTTTTGCTGCTGTATAAAGATCAATGAATTTGATTTATCAGTGTGGTCTGGATTGTAAAGACAATAGAAGAGATTCTGAAGCTCACTTTGTGATACAGATTTAATTATGGTAAATGTTGGGCTGCTAGGTTGGTTAGGAAGTCATCAGCATAAAAAGTAACATTGAGAAGAGGATGGAGGAAAGACTCATTTTTACACATATGAGAAATGATTGGTTTTACTTCCGGTCTGTAGGAATCACCAAAAGAAGGGGCACTGTGAGAAGATAGGGTTCTGTACTGTACCTGGATAGCCCTCTTTTTTAAGTAGTCTCTTAGCCAGTTTAGGGCATTTGTTAAAAAAGCTAGTTGTTGAGCTTATTGTGAGCAACAGAGCAATTTATTTGGTCAAAGGCCCTCATAAGGTCAATGAATGATATACCTGTAAGAAGGTCTTTGTCCATGTTTGAATGCACAGTCAAAAGTGTGCTAAAGGGCCATTGATGTATTAACGTTGGACATAAATCCATCTGTGAATCATTTATGGTATTGTACTGGCAAATACCACTGCAGAAATTCACAATAAATGCTTTTTCTAGCCAAATTCACAATAAATGCTTTTTCTAGCCACCTGTAATACAAGGATTTAATATATTTTTTTTTTTTGCTGTTGTTTACTGGGTTTGCCTGACTGGGTTTAGTCAAAAAACCCTTTTTCGAGGAGACCCAGGGAGAAAAAGTCCAACATATTGCAAACATTTTTAAACATACATTCAGTAATTAATATATATATATATATATATATATATATATATATATATATATATATATATATATGCACTACAGATGTGATGTTTGCTCTGAGAGTGTTGATGGAGAAGTACAGAGAAGGTCAGAAGGAGTTGCATTGTGTTTTTGTAGACTTAGAGAAAGCATATGACAGGGTGCCTAGAGAGGAGTTGTGGTATTGTATGAGGAAGTTGGGAGTGTCAAAGAAGTATTTAAGAGTGGTACAGGATATGTACGAGGGTAGTGTGACAGCGGTGAGGTCTGCGGTGGGAGTGACGGATGCGTTTAAGGTGGAGGTGGGATTACATCAAGGATCAGTTCTGAGCCCTTTCTTGCAATGGTGATGGACAGGTTGACAGACGAGATCAGACAGGAGTCCCCATGGACTATGATGTTTGCAGATGACATTGTGATCTGTAGTGAGAGTAGGCAACAGGTGGAGGAGACCCTGGAGAGATGGAGGTATGCTCTAGAGAGAAAAGGAATGAAGGTCAGTAGGACTAAGACAGAATATATGTGTGAGAGGGAGGATAGAGGAATGGTGAGGATGCAAGGAGTAGAGGTGGCGAAGGTGGATGAGTTTAAATTCTTGGGATTAATAGTTCAGAGTAACTGTGAGTGTGGAAGAGAGGTGAAGAAGAGAGTACAGGCAGGATGGACTGGGTGGAGAAGAGTGTCAGGAGTGATTTGTGACAGACGAATACCTGTAAGAGTGAAAGGGAAGGTCTACAAGAGGGTAGTGAGACCAGCTATGTTATATGGGTTGGAGACAGTGGCATTGACAAAAAGGCTGGAGTTAGAGCTGGATGTGGCAGATTTAAAGATGTTAAGATTTGTACTGGGTGTGAAGAGGGTGAACAGGATCAGGAATAAATGTATTAGAGGGTCAGCCCAGGTTGGAAGGTTTGGAGACAAAGCCAGAGAGGCATGATTACATTGGTTTGGACATGTGCTGAGGAGGGATGCTGAGTATATTGGGAAAAAGATGCATAAGATGAAGGTACCAGGTAACAGGAAAAGAGGACGGCCTAAGATAATGTTTATGGATGTGGTGAGAGAGGACATGCAGGTGGTTGGTGTGACAGAGCAAGATGCAGAGGACAGGAAGAAATGGAAACAGATGATCCGCTGTGGCAACCCCTAACGGGAACAGCTGAAAGAAGATGATATATATATATATATATATATATATATATATATATATATACTTTAACAATATGAAAACAGAGGCTCCTAATACAGTATAAAAGATAGTTAAGCATTAGTAGATGTTGAACATTGATCATTTGAAAAGATGTGCAGTGATTCTGTCAGAAAGATAACAGATCATGTGATCAGTGATTAGCAATTTAAAAAAAATGAGGTGAGGAAAAGAATTAGATAGAAGAAAAAATGTTAAAGTTGTAGTTTAGAGGTGGGGTGTGAAGCGGGTTCATGGAAAATTATATATATATATATATATATATATATATATATATATATATATATATATATATATATATATATATATTTAGAAATAAAGGTGGGGATGAGCAATACCTCAATGTTTATAGGTATGAGATATTATTAAAACTATTCAGGCATAGGTGAAAACTGGCCGTGGGGCATAGCATCTGAAAGAAGAGAAAGGGTTGCCATCAGATTCCCAGCTAAAGCCATATGAAGCTTCTTCTCTGCCCACAGAAGCAATCCATATGACAGTAGTGCTTCATTGTTATTCAGTGTACAGAGTAGCATCATATATCCTTACTTTGGTCAAAGTTCCTACCATTTATTATGCATCATCCTTCTGTCTTGCATTTTCTGTTGTCCCTGTTTTCACAGTACCTTAAATTTTGAATATGTTGATCCCTTTATAGTACTCCTAATTTGATGTGTAATTCTCCATACCGCCTACATCAGAGGCTACAACATACCTGTCTGTTGTGGCTGCTTATTGCTTAGGTTCACAGCACACCTTTCATTCTCTTTTCTCTGCATTTCACAGACTAGCTCTTTACCAAACACCACCAGGTGCAGGGAATAGAGGACATTCAATTTTATGACTAGCATAGCTGCATCTTTTTGTATAATATACAGTGATGTACTTGTTATACTTCTGGGACCAAAAAAAAATCTCACTTTAACTCTACATTGTATTTAATGCCATATTATATGTGCAAAAAGCATATTCCTTTCAGTGATAAAAGATTTTTTATAAATTTGTCTCATTCAGAATGATGTATTGTATGTATAAGACGTAGTCCAATTTATTTAATGCTGGCCAGTATGTCAAAATATGCCAACCTTAATGGATACATGTAACAAGCATGATGGAACAGAACAGACAAAAATCAATAGTGTATTTTAACTGCCTGCAATGAAGACAGAGATAAAGCACTTCATTATGCAGTACTTGTTCAAATCAAGTTTCAGTTTGCAATGAATGACTGTAAGATATAAATAAAACATGCACCACATGAATGTATGCACAAACATACTCACCAGGAATGCACTTCTTTATTTGGCACACAAGTGCAAGTTACATTGATTCTGTTTCTTATTGTGCTCTTTATTCTTTCTGCAGACATAAAAACTGTTTGCTTAAATGGTATAGGGCTTATTTCCCTACTTGAGTTCAAAAGGTTATTGCATTCATTGCTGGCATAATATTTATCTCTATTGATCTTGTGAAAGAGCACCGAACACTACAATCAAATTATTGTTTTCCAAATTATCAGTTTTATGGCAGCCAGAATGCACTGATACATTTTTATTAGGCTTAAGTGTTTTTCCTCACACTGCTGGGCATTTTTGACCAGTTGTTTACTTTTTTTTGTGCATAATTCAAGTTGTAAGGATTGCCTGCACCAAGCAAACATGAATACATATGTTTGGCTGTAAACATGATGCAGGCAGTTTATATGTACTCTCATTGAAACTAAGTAGACTATAATTATAGACTGAAGCCTAAAGTTATTTTTTTCTTCTTTTTTTACAATTGTTATTGACACTTTATCCAGGGAGACATATTTTAATTATTGTCTTAGTCTATTGTGTTTTTAGTCTTTATGTTGAAGAAACAAGTTACCTTATCCTGTTCCGTTTACATTTGCACAGCAAATGTCTCCTGATGCCAGTGTAATGGAGGGAAAAGATGACATAAATGCTTATTTATATATTATTCTAGTGCATACTTTCAACACCACACTCTAATTATAGACATTCACTTTTATAATGTTGTTTGTTATGCACATATAATATCATTGAAAATTACTTTAATGTAAAGATATATGCTTATGTTTTTCATTGTTAGAACTACCAAGTGTTATTGAACTGATAATAATGTAGCAACAAAAACTGTCTCCTGTCCAAGTAGAACTGAGCCAGAAAATATCAGATGTTCTGCCCTGAGTGCAAAAAGCTGTAGTTGGAAAGTCGTAAATGGATGCTTTATTGAAATAAAGTATTTTTGCATGATGCAAGCCCCCTACCCATCTCTTGCCCTTATGACTTTTTAAAAATTTTTTTTAATAAGACTTTTTAAACACTTGTTTACATTTTTTTAGATAAACTGTTATTTATATTTTGTAAATAGGTCATATATTACAATTACTAAGATTTATGTTATACATTAGAATATTTTGTGTAATTCTTATCAAATAATATACCTGTAAAAGTTAATATAGTAATTAACTCTATTAGATGACGTTATTAAGGTAATACATAAAAGGAGGTGATTTTAAGGTTTTTTTGTTCATTCTGTGAAAGTCTTTGCATATTATGAGCAAAAATGCTATTGAGGTGTGAAAGTGTGTTGAGTTAAATAAACAAACCCATCAAGGATATCATAAGCATATATATATTTTTGGGGGGTTCCATGCTCACTGGTGTTGATATTTATTTGAAAGTGTGTGTTTGTTTTTTCTTGTACTATGTAATGTAGTCAGAGTAAAAGCAAACACTTATTTTTGCTCATAAATATTCACCTTTTTTCTTTTTTTGTTTTGAATTCAGAGAAAAGCACAGATTTTGAAATATGATATTCATATTTGCATGATGGAAGCACTAATGTTATGGTTTAAAGAATAACATGCATCTTAAGTTCATCATTCCTTCCCTAGATAGAGAGTCTAAGGAAGACTGAATGATTACATTCTCAATGAGTTTGTTAGGGGTCTTTATGTTCCATGACAATGACCCTATCAGTGGACAGGACTGTTGGGTTTCTATTCAGTTTGACATTGTAATGCCCACCTTTCTATTAAATGATAGAGGTGGAAGTGAGACTACACATAACATAGCACTGTGTTCCAGGTAATACCATGGCACTCCAAGTGTTGCTTGATGTGTCAGATGGCCAGAAATATTTGTCATCTACTTTTTATAGGGGCAAAATATAATAAAATGGAAACATTTCCAATGTAAACAAAACAAGTAAAATACAGCACCAAAAACACTGAAAAAACCCACAAACTGTTGAAACAAACACCGGACCATGGAAATGCCTCAACAAAACACCAAATTGCAGTAAACAGGTAAAACAAACACTGCAAGCCATAAAATTATTCTTCCATATAGAACCACAAATTTATTAATACACAAGATTAGTACTTTCATCTCTTCACCATTAAGATACATCATCGGATAAACTCACACAGCACAGCTTCCTTTTTATACAAAGCAGTAACAGGAAGTAGAAAATTAAAGCAACACACCCCCTGAAAAACCTTCTTATCCAACATGTGTAAATCAAGAATAGCAGGTCACATTTACACAGCCTTAAAAGCAAAAAATATATATATATATATATATATATATATATATATATATATATATATATATATAAAACCTTATAATACATTCAGGGTATAAGAATATATATCACCTAAACATCTAAAACAAATAATAAACAAGTGTTATATATAAAAATATATAAAAATGTATATATATATATATATATATATATATATATATATATGTGTGTGTGTGTGTGTGTGTGTGTGTGTATAAAAAAAACAAGTATTCCACCCACCAAAAAATAATCATCTCATCAAAGCTTTAAGTTTTAAAGCACTGGTTAAAGAAGCCTGATCATTTAAACCTGGCCAATGTATCACACTAAGCCAACGTTGCCACACCAACTCTCTTTTTTCAAGTAGCAGAGGCCATGCTCCAGCTCTGTCACTAAATTTAAGGGCTTCTAATACAAAAAATTAAAAAATGCGATTCTCAAATTCAACGCAATGTTTAGACAGAGGCACAGAGCACTTGTGTCCTTCTTAATTTTAATATCCCTCAACACACACATTTTTATTTATTTTTTTTATTTTTATTTCTTTATTTTTCTTTCTTTTACAGTTGAGGGGGCTGCAGTCTGGCAGTCCAATAGCACGGGCCGCCCCTGGACAGAGCACTTGTGTCCTTCTTAATTTTAATATCCCTCAAGTGCTCATAAATATGCCTCCTAAATTTTCTTTCTATTTTCCCAATATAGAAACGTGCAAGACTTACACAAAGCACAATACACCACTTTCTCTGTATTACGCGTAAACATACCAGCTGGTTTAAATTTATAACCATTAATTGTAATTTCACCCATCTCCAAAATGTGCACACAATAGGAACAAAAAACACATTTCTTCATCCATCCATCTATATTATGTTTCTCAAACAAATCCTTTAAATTATTACCCCTCTGGTTAATAATAACTGGTCCATCACTAATTTTGTAAATGGGCAGATGAAGAAATGTGGATTTTGTTCCTATTGTGTGCACATTTTGGAGATAGGTGAAATTACAGTTAATGGTTATATATTTAAACCAGCTGATAAGTTTGCATGTAATAGGCTCATAGGTTCATAGGTAGGTACTAGACTATTGGCCCAAGGGCCTATGTAAGCATAGCCTACAAGGTTCCCTGGCTTACGCCACCCAAGAAAGTTAATTTCCTGTGCCCCTGTCGAGCAGAGCCACAGAAGTGATCCCTGGGGTGTATTTCCTATTTCCCATCCACTCATCAAGATTTTTCTTGAAGAGTGCTAATGAGGAACTTTGCTTGACATAGATGGGTAGCTTTTTCCAGAGTATAGGAAGTCTCTGGGACAGGAATCTATCCCTCCAGCATGTCCTGTTTATTGTGGCAATAAGGTTTAGGTCCCTAGAGCGTGTAGCTCAGAGGGATTGGGATTTCTTTAGGTGTAGCATGTCCAACAGCTCTGGGTTTAACATAGCTTTATATGTTAGGCAGAGATCTCCTCAGAGTAGGCGATATGCTACAGAGTAAAGCTGGAGTTTTTTGAGATGGTCAGTGTAGGGAATCTGTTTGAGGCCAGTAATCCTCTTTGTGAGGTACTTTTGTGGCCTTTCCAGCTGCTGCAGATGTCTTGTGAGGTACATTCCAAAAGGGACATTGTACTCTATAATAGGTCTAATGAGTGCTGAGTAGAGGGGAACAATGACCTCTTTTTCCCTGGATGAGAACCGTTTTGTAATGAGGTGTGTCACATAGAAGGATTTCCTGACTACTGTGGCGATGTGATTATCAAACGAGAGACTACTGTCCACCTGGGTCCCAAGGTCTCTTATCACACATTTGGCATTAAGCAGACTGCTGTTTATGTGGTAGTTCATGGGTACAGAGTTTTTACCAAAGGGGATGACAATGCACTTTTTGTCATTGAGCTTGAGGCCATACCTCTGACACCAGGCATCTGTCTCAGTGAGGCTATTCTGTAGGATGTCCACATCATTTGGGGACTCGACTATGGCTCCTAGTTTGCAGTCATCTGTGAACTTCATTAGCCAGAGGCCTTCTGTGTTAGCCTGTACTTCAGAGAAGTAGATACCAAACAGGAGAGGTCCCAGGACTGAACCCTGTGTTATTCCACTTGTCACTGGTTTGAAGTTAGATTTGGAGTCTGCAACTTTTACAGTGTGGGTTCTGTCAGTGAGCCAGTTGGCAACCCATCTTGTGATGTAGGGATTTATACCTAGTTTACTGAGTTTAGCTATAATTCAAGAATGGGGATTGGTGCCGAAAGCCTTGGCAAGGTCAAGATAGGCTGTGTGAACCACCATACCCTCATCTACGGCTTTGGTGACTGCTTCAAAGAAGTCAAGCAGGTTCAGAAGGCATGATCTGCCTTTCACAACCCCGAACTGGGTGGGGTCCAGAGTTTGGAGGTTACCAATGTCTTTGTTTATGAGGACCATGATGACACGTTCCATGGCCTTGCAGACCAGCCTCGTCAGGCTAATAGGGCGACAGTTCCTAGGATCAGTGGTGGCTCCCCTTTTGCGGAGTGGGATAACTGTTGCTGTGCACCATTCAGTGGGCACAAAGCCTGATGTGAGACTATCATTGAACATGGTGCTTAGTTGGGGAGCCAATTTGTTCTGAAGTTCGTGTAAAACGCAGCCTAGGATGTTGTCTGGTCCCATGGATGCTGTGTTTTTGGTTTTAAAGAGTGCAGCTTTTACCTGCATAGATGTGATTACAGGGACTCTGCTTGTGCTGATTCTGCTTTGTGTATGTCTTGCACATGCTTCTATATTGGAAAAACAGTAAATTTAGGAGCCGTATTTATGAGCACTTGAGAGATATTAAAATTAAGAAGGACATAAGTGTTCTCTCTAAACATTGTGTTGAATTTGAAAATCATGTTTTTGCATTTTTTGTATTCGAAGCCCTTAAAGTTAGTGATAGAGTTGGGGCATGGCCTCTGCTATTTGAAAAAAGAGAGTTGGTGTGGCAACTTAGGCTTAATGCGATGCATTGGCCAGGTTTAAATGAGCAGGCTTCTTTAACCAGTGTTTTAAAGCTTAAAGCTTTGGTGAGATGATTTTTTTTTTTTTTTTCTTTTTGTAGGGGAATACTTGTTTTCTGTATATACACACACACACACACACACACACACACATATATATATATATATATATATATATATATATATATATATATATATACACACACACACATATATATATATATATATATATATATATATATATATATATATATATATATATACATACACACATTTTTTATATATTTTTATATATAACACTTGTTTATTTATTTCTTTTAGATGGTTTTCATATATATAAATATAGGTGATGTATATTCTTATACCTTTAAAGTATTATAAGGTTTTATATATATATTTTTTTGCTTTTTAGGCTGTGTAAATGTGACCTACTTTTCTTGATTTACACATGTTGGACAAGAAGGTTTTTTAGGGGGTGTGCTGCTTTAATTTTCTACTTCCTGCTTTGGAAGGAAGTTGTGCTGTGTGAGTTTATCTGATAAAGTCTCTTCAGGGTGAAGAGATGAAAGCGCTAATCTTCTGTTAATAAATTTGTGGTTCTACTTGGAAGAATAATTTTACAGCTTGCAGTATTTCTATTACCTGTTTACTGCAATTTGATGTTTTATTGAAGCATTACCCAGCCACTGGGGATGCACAAGCCAGTGCATTTCTTTGTGCCGGTCCCAAGCCCGCATAAATGGGGAGGGTAACATCAGGAAGGGCATCCGGTGTAAAGCCTCTGCCATATAACATATGCGGACAACAATACAGATCTCCATACCAGATTGGTCGAGGCCTGGGTTAACAACGACCACCACCAGTACTGGTAGCCAACAGGGTGCTGGTGGAAATTGGGCTACTGTTGGCCGAAGGAGAAGAAGAGGGGGAAGCATGCCCAAAAGCAGAAAGAGAGGAGGAAGTTTAGGAGTGTAGTAATGAGGGTAGGAACTTTGAATGTTGGCAGTATGACTGATATAGGGAGAGAGCTAGCTGATATGATGGAGAGAAGGAAGGTTGATATATTGTGTGTGCAAGAGACCAGATGGAAGGGGAGTAAGGCCAGGTGTATAGGAGGGGGGTTCAAATTGTTCTATCATAGTGTGAATGGGAGGAGAAATGGGGTAGGGGTTATCCTGAAGGAACAGTATGCCAAGAGTGTTTTGGAGGTGAAAAGCGTGTCAGATAGAGTGATGTTTATGAAGCTGGAAATTGATGGTGTAATGATGAATGTTATTAGTGCATACATTCCACAAGTTGGGTGTGCAATGGATGAGAAAGAAACATTTTGAAGTGAGTTGGATGAAGTGGTGGTCAGTGTGCTCAAGGGTGAGAGACTGGTGATTGGAGCAGATTTCAATGGGCATGTAGGTGAAGGGAACAGAGGCAATGAGGAAGTTATGGGCAGGTATAGCCAAGATCTAGTGTAACTTTCCCCACCCACTCAATTAATTTTGTGTGTGTATTTTTCTGTTGTTAGTGTACTGTGCCCTGTCTAACAGTGACACAGAAGTATGGTTCGTGGTAAAACTCCACATATCTCCCATATCTGCCCAGGGGTTGAATGAGGGAAGTCAGTCAATGACTTCAGTGCCTCATATGACTGGGATTTTATTCCAGAGTGAAGGGAGCTCCTGGAGGAATCTGTTTTTCATTCCCAGTTATTTTATTTCAGTGCTGAGGGTCATAGATATTCGTTTGTATTCGGCATATATTTGAGCACTGAGGTGCCAGGGAGGTTTTCTTTCGGGAGGACATTTCATTAGTTGTGTTGGCACTTGAGCTTTCTGTAGTACTCCACTTTAAGAGTAGCAGCAGTTGCCTGCGGGTGAGCAGCATTAATTTCTTTTTGTTTAAGGTACTTGGCAATAGGCAGCCTGAGGTGCTTGGGGTGAGATGAGGATGGTTAGGTAGGTAAGGTATGTCCCAAAAGGATCGCATACATGAAGGGGGCCCGATGTGAATAGTAAGAATGCAATGGATGACCTCCCCGCATAGAGATGAAGATTATCTCATGTGTGTCTCTTGCAGGAGTTAATTTCTTCTTCATGTAATTATTTTTTTGTCCTATGATATTGACCAACTTGGGTCAAATTTTTTGCCCCATGGGCTTGACTATCTTTTAGTGGATATATTACTGTCTGTATTTTGCTGGCATGGTTGTTTTGCCCAAAGAGGATGACTATACACTTTTGGCATTTTGCCTTGAGGCATGGGGCTGAAAGCCCAGTTTTTTTCTCATTGCGCCCTTTTGGAGCCAACTGTCTTCCAGAGAGAGTCTTGGCTGGCAGTCCAGTTTGATAGTCAGTGGCTTTTCCAGTCAGTTGTCAAGTACTCCCATGTTGTTGTACCTTAATTTATAGTCTGTTTTGGAAGAGAGGTAGGCTCAAGGAGCCAGAGTCACTTACACTACTTGTAACTGGTTTGAGTCTGACACATATTATGTGCTATTCTAAGCTTGGGTTCTGTGGTTATCTCGACATACCAGCAGGGAATTATATTAAATAGGGTTTATAGGGGAGCTGGTTGGCTGTGGGCATAATGCCCCCTTGGAGTTTATCTGGGTTGTTGATGAGGTCCAGGAAGAGGGGGTCAACCAGCCAGTTGTCAATGGCCTTAAAACAACCAAATTCGTTATGGTAGGCTGTTCTTAGGAAATATCAACAAAAACACAAAGTAGGACTGTAGTATCCAGTGTCCCTCACTATCTTTATATCTAGTGGGCGATGGTCCATGATGAGTTGGTCCTGCTTGAGGATCTTTGCCGAGGCGTACACTTCCCACCTCCGCCACTCTTAGGTCCTGTGGACCACTTTTGCTGTTGACCACTCTTTAGGGTTTGCTGGGGCCTTGGCTTGGGGTTAGTTCTGGTAGTGGGGCTGCCAACTTAGTTAGTTTTGGGACCATTGAGGATCTGTTTTTCTGAGCTGTCAGGAGCAGGACTTTTGCTGACATTTTCTATGTCCTGAGCTTCTCTTACCTGAGAGGGTGACCTGAAATGGGCAGATGAGAGCATTGAGGATACATAGGGGAAGATGATTTTGGGGTCGTGTTGCCAGGATGTTACAAAATCTGTGTGGTTCCGTGTATTTTTTGTGTATTTTGTCATTTTTTGAGCATTTTGAGCAACCCTGGGATATAACCAAATTCTCTCCTTACATAACTTGTTAATTTACAGTAGTTCTCTAGTTTTTTTCTGCTTTTGATCAAGATTTTACTAGAGTGAGTCTTTTGTGTTCAGTTTTTTAGATCCTTGCCTCCAGTTCCTTTTGGGGTTTTCTGGCTTCCTCTTCCAGCTTGGGTTTCTATTGTATAGTTTGGTTAAGGTCTTCTTATTGTAGCTTTTGATGAATGCTGCTTCCACCAGATTTGGGTCTTTTTATTTACAGGATTTGATGATCCTGTATAGAATGCTTATATATTCTGCCGAGAAGGTTTTGTGGTCTGGGCAGGTGGGGCTTTGGTGGGGGCTTCCACACAGTTACGGGGTTTTTTTGGGAGTGTGAAATGTTTTGGTTTTCACTGTGGTTTTGTTTCTGGGCAGGGGTAATGGTGAATATCCAGTGAGATTAGTAGTGGTCGGATATCTCTGATAGTGAGACTTCTTTATGCAGCATCTAGATGGAGCAGTCTGATATAGTGGTGCATTGGTCCAAGTTTTATGTTGTTGTGAGGGGTGGGTGGTTCCTCTAAGTTGTTCCATAAGTTTGAAACCTTGGCTAGGTTTATCTATAGTTTAGAGTAATGCTCTGGTTTCAGGTTGGGGTCAGTCAGTCACAGAGTTGGGAACGTGTTTGATAATGGTTTGTTTTCCAGACCTTCATTGGGAAGGAGAGTGGGGGGTTTGGGTTTGGGGGGGTGGGTTTGGCAGGCTATACTTGGAAGGCAGTTTTACCCACTGTTTTAGTTGCACATGTTGCACATGGAGTTCCTGCTGTGCCACCAACCCAACCTGAGGTGGGTGGGTATCTTATAATATATTGATACCCTCCTTTTTTCTGGTCAGTCCAAGTTTTGGAAAAAAAAGCATGGTGGAGGAGGTATAACCCTAGTGCTGGCTGGCTCTCGAGAGCCTTGAACTAGGTTTCTGTTACTGCACAGATATCGATGTTCTCCATGCTAAGGTATGGTGTTAAGGAGAGGAATGCAGAAGGTCAGATGGTAGTGGACTTTGTGAAAAAGATGGACATGACTGTGGCGAATACGTATTTTAAGAAGACAGAGGAGCATAGAGTGATGAACAAGTGGAGGAAGATGCACACATGTGGATTATATCCTATGCAGGAGGGCCAGTCTGAAGGAGATTGGAGACTGTAAAGTGGTGACTGGGAAAAGTATAGTTAGGCAGCATAGAATGGTGGTCTGTAGGATGACATTGGTGATCAAGAAGAGGTGGACAGTGTGAGAGCAGTGCCAAGGATCAAATGGTGGAAGTTGAACAAGGGTGATTGTGAGGTGGCGTTCAGGGAAGCATTAAAACAGGTACTGGGGGGCAGTGAAGAGTTACAGAATAGCTGGGTAACTACAGCAGAGATGGTAAGGGAGACAGGTAGAAAGGTGCTTGATGTGACATCTGGACAGAGGAAGGAGGACAAGGAGGCCTGGTGGTGGAATGAGGAAGTACAGGAGAGTATACAGAGGAAGAGGCTGGCGAAGAAGAAGTGGGATTGTCAGAGAGATTAAGAAAGTAGACAGGAGTATAAGGAGATGAGGAGCATGGCAAAGAGAGAGGTGGCAAAGGCTAAGGATAAGGCATATGGAGAATTGTATGAAAAGTTGGACACTAAAGTGGGAGAAAAGGACCTGAACTGATTGGCTAGACAGAGGGACCGAGCTAGGAAAGATGTGCATCACGTAAGGGAGATAAAGGATAATGAGGGAAACATACTCACAAATGAGGAGAGTGTGTTGAGCATATGGAAGGAGTACTTTGAGGGGTTGATGAATGAAGAGAATGAGAGGGAGAGAAGGTTGGATGATGTGTGGATGGTGAATCATGAAGTGCAGTGGATTAGCAAGGAGGAAGTAAGGATAGCTATGAAGAGGATGAAAAACGGAAAGGCTGTTGGTCCAGGTAACATACCTGTGGAAGCATAGAGGTGCTTAGGAGAAATGGCAGTGGAGCTTTTAATCAGTTTGTTTAATGAAATCTTGGAAAGTCAGAAGATGCCTGAGGAATGGAGAAAAAGTGTTTTGGTACCGATTTTTAAGAATAAGGGTGATGTGCAGAGCTGTAGTAACTACAGAGAGATAAAACTGATCAGTCACAGGTTGAGGTTATGGGAAAGAGTAGTGGAAGCTAGGTTAAGAAGGGAGGTGATGATTAATGATTAGCAGTATGGTTTCATGCCGGGAAAGAACAGTACAGATGCAATGTTTGCTCTGAGAGTGAGAGAAATATAGAGAAGGTCAGAAGGAGTTGCATTGTGTCTTTGTGGACTTGGAGAAAGCATATGATAGGGTGCCTAGAGAGGAGTTGTGGTACTGTATGAGGAAGTCAGGAGTAGCAGAGAAGTATGTAAGAGTAGTACAGGATATGTACGAGGGTAGTGTGACAGTGGTGAAGTCTGCAGTGGGTACCTCTCCACTGTCCCTGATTTTCAGGGGCGTCTCTGATTTTGACTCAAATTTTAGCTATGTCCCTCTTAATCTCTCCTAAAACTAGTGACTTTTGGAGGAAAGGTGGTGAATTACACTTAATGAATAATGACAATAATTAAGAGTTATAGACTTCTTTTACTTCAGAAAATGTGTATTAATTCATATGCTCTGATTATGTCCATGTTTCAAGTTAATAGCACTAATATTTTAAAAGTGTCCCTGACTGTCCCTGATTTTTTTTGTGACTTGTCCCTGATTCTGTTGAAATTTGTCCCCGATTGGTTGAGAGGTCTGAGTGGGAGTGACAGATGTGTTTAAGGTGGAGGTGGGATTACATCAAGGATCAGTTCTGAGCCCTTTCTTATTTGCAATGGTGATGGACAGGTTGACAGACGAGATCAGACAGGAGGCCCCATGGACTATGATGTTTGCAGATGACACTGTGATCTGTAGTGAGAGTAGGGAACAGGTGGAGTAGACCCTGGAAAGGTGGAGATATGCTCTAGAGAGATGAGGAGTGAAGGTCAGCAGGACTAAGACAGAATATATGTGTGTGAATGAGAGGAAGGATAGAGGAATAGTGAGGATGCAGGGAGTAGAGGTGGTGAAGGTGAATGAGTTTAAGTAGTGTGGAAGAGAGATGAAGAAGAGAGTGCAGGCAGGCTGGAATGGGTGGAGAAGAGTGTCAGGAGTGATTTGTGACAGACAGGTACCAGTAAGAGTGAAAGGGAAGGGTCTACAAGAGGGTAGTGAGACCAGCTATGTTGTATGGGTTGGAGATGATGGCATTGACAAAAAGGCAGGAGTCAGAGCTGGAAGTGGCAGAGTTAAAGATGTTAAGATTTCCACTGGGTGTGACAAGGATGGACAGGATTAGGAATCAGTATATTATAGGGTCAGCTTAGGTCGGATGGTTTGGAGACAAAGTCAGAGAGGCGAGATTGCGTTGGTTTGGACATGTGCTGAGGAGGGATGTTGGGTATATTGGGAAAAGGATGCTAAGGATGGAGCTGCCAGGTAATAGGAAAAGAGGGAAGCCTAAAATAAGGTTTATGGATGTGGTGAGAGAGGACATGCAAGTGGTTGGTGTGACAGAGCAAGATGCAGAGGACAGGAAGAAATGGAAACAGATGATCCGCTGTGGCGACCCCTAACGGGAACAGCCGAAAGAGAAGAAGAAGAAGATTGAGGCATTTCCATGGTCCAGTGTTTGTTTCAACATCCTGTGTAAACAAATTAGTGTACAAACACAGCAACATATGAAATGAAAAAAAAATGTATCCTTGCAACCAGCTGAAACATTTATTTCATCACGTTTGCAGACTAACAATATAGATAGAATTATAAACTGGAAAACGGGGTATTCTATAACTTGTATATATAAAGTCATGTGTTCAGTGTTGGCCTATAATGACTCTGAATACAGGCTCTCAGTTTTTATGAACCTACAAGTCTAAGCTCAATGCACTACTAGCATTTTGGGCAGAGACGTTTTTAATATTAAAGGGAGTCAATTATCTCTTCTTTTCCTGTTTAAAGTCTGCTAACTTCTTTCAAAAGATACTTTGATTGTATGCATGATTCACTAAAACTGACTTGGGAGATGTGTAATAGATTCATAGTTTCATAGGTAAGTACAATGTGATCAGCCTACATACCATTATGAGCCTAACCAAAAATCCTTATTCAAAAGTTCCCTCCAGCCTCAAGGAGGGAAAGACAGGATAGATCATGAGAGAAATTAAGGTTGTCCATCCACAGGAGAATTTAAGGTGGCCCACCTAATTATAAAGTTTTATCTTGAAGGTGGCAAGGGTGATGCTCTGTTTGTTATGTAGTAGACATTTGTTCCAGACACGAGGATACGTTAGAATATATATGTATCATACCAACATGTCTTATTTATCTGTTATTGAAGGTTTAGTTTCTTTAACCAGGTCTCTGAGGTACCATTTGGTCTGTGAAGGAATAGGTGTACAAAGAGAGACTGATCTTTCATGGATTGAAAGGCAAGACACAGATCTCCTTGGAGGAGTCTTTAAGAGACTGAGGTAAGAGAGAGGCCTGTAAGTCTGTCTGGATAATTAAGATTTGTGAGACCACTGTTCCTTTTAGTTATGAATCTCCGAGGTCTCTCAAATTGAGTGATAGGTTTAAACAAATACATGCTAAAATGTGTGTTAAATTCAATAATGGATCTAATGAAATACTTTGGATGTAGTGGAGATGCCTTTGGAAATTAGATGACCCAGACAGAAAGCTTTCCGATGAGCCAGACAGAAGGCTTTCCAAACTACAGTGGAGACATGATAGTCCAATGATGTTATTATCAACAAGATTGCCTAATAATCAGTTAAATATAACTTGGGACTTGCTTTATGACATCTTACTACTTGATGTAGTAGCCTCCACACAGGACTCTCAGAAGTATATTATCGATCCAAACCAGTCAGCTTACTTGTCTAAAGAAGGTTAGCTCACCTCAAATGTCCTTAATCTGCTGAAGATAAGATAAGAAAAAAAATTCTTTTGAAATGGGAATTGCTTTTCTAGTTCATTTAAATGACACAGAATTCTGAAAATTGCAGAAAACTCACTTAGCAAAATGACAGCATCAAACAAGAGTGATACAAGACTTTCAGGGACATTTTTAATTCATCTAAACCCAGGTAGATGTGTGGAGAAATCAGAACCATAATTGCTGGTGCTCTTCCCTTAGACTGCTGGTGTCTGATCCAGATTTATATGACTGTTAATAGTCTGAAGGTACAAGGGTGGAGAAGAATAAGTTAACTGTGGTTAAACACGTTCTTCCTCAGGGTTTTATTTATTTATTTATTTGTTTATTTGTTATATGGGTAAGTATGCTGCTCTGAGGACCTCATTTAGACATGCTTCCATCCATAATGACAAAAATAGAGTAGCAGTTATAGTAAACTATAACATTTCAAGTACATTAATAAAATAAATAGAAAACAATAATAAAAAAGCAGTCTATAATGCACAGCATAGGAAAAATATGATGGGGTAATTTAAAGGGCTTCCCTATTGAAATGTTGGCACTCGAAATGCCGAGTGATGAGAAGCTGAAAAACAAGACCAAGAACCTGGAAAAGAGTGAATTTTGAAAATTTCTCTTCTCCTTAAAACTTCTTTTTGGATGGGGGGCAGCCTGCATCCCCCCACATCCCCCAAACTTATATATACCAATTCTGAAATTGCCATACCTCAGAGAAAGGTGAATGTTTTTAGAAATGACACCACTGACTTAGTATATGTAAGTCTGTTCTTTTGGCCATTCAGGAAAGTTCAAATAGTTACCTTTAATGACATAATACAACATTGTATAATTCAAGTATAAATAAGGAGATATACATGTATATATCTTAAGTTGCAATCTCAAAATTAACTCTCAAGTCTGCTTTGAACTGGTAGTCAAGAATACCACATACAGAAATGCCATAGATATAGCCAACCTGCTGGCAGACAAGTTCAGTGAAAACTTCACCCCCCCCCCCGTCCCCCCATCAGTAAATCATGACATCCCCAGCACCTGCCTTCTCCCCTCATCACCAGGGAGCAGGTCATTAATGCCCTCTCAAAGACAAAAAATACAGCCTCCATGAGACCCAACAACATCCCCGGCTGTGTCCTACATGAACTCAGGCAAGAGCTCTCAGCACCACTGGGCACGTTATTCAACCAAAGCCTGAGCACCAACTTCATCTAGCAGAATGGAGGACAGCCACTGTCATCCCTCTACACAAAGATGGAGCATCCACCAACCCAGGCAATTATAGGCCCATCAGCCTAACCAGCCTGATCTAAAAGGCCATGGAAAGCATTATCATGAACCTTATAACAAGGACATTGGCAACCTCCAAATGCTTGATCCCACACAGTTGGTTTTCTCACAGGGAGATCATGCCTGTTAAACTTGGTTGCCTTAATCAAAACAGTCACCAAAGCCATGGATGAGGGGAAGACAGTGCACACTGCCTACCCTGACCTAGCCAAAGCCTTCAACACTACTCCCTATTCAGGCATAATAGATAAACTCTCCCAGCTAGGCATCAACCCGTATGTTAGCAGATGGTAGGTAACTTGACTCACTGATAGAACCCATTCAGTCAAAATAGGGGAATCCACCTCTAGTAGAAGACCTGTAACAAGTGGAATACCCCAAGGATTGGTCCTGGGGCCTCTACTGTTTGGGATATACTTTTCTGAGGTGCAAGTCAAAATCAGTGGTTTGTGGCTGACCAGGTTTGCAGATAACTGCAAGTTGGGCACTGTCATAAATTCCCCTAGTGATGTGAACATCGTCTAAAAGGGCCTTACCCTAATGACTGGTGCCAGAAGTATGGCCTCAAACTCAATGCCAAGAAATGCATCATTATCCCCTTTGGGGAAAATGGTGTCCCCACTAATCATCACATTAATGAACTAAACTTGTAAAACCAAAAAAATAATAAAAATGACAGCAAGCAGGCAACTTGCTTCAAACCAAATTTATGTAAGCGCTTTCGTCCATAAAATCAATGAAATTCATCAGACAATATTGTCTGATGAAGTTCATTGATTTTATGGACGAAAGCGCTTACATAAATTTAGTTTGAAGCAAGTTGCCAGCCTGCTGTTATTTTTAATCATCACATTAATAGCAACGTACTAAGCATGCAATCAGTCATGAGGGACTTGGGCATCCAGGTTGATAGCAACTGGACGTTTGACCACCACATGGCCTCCATTTTACGGAAGGCTTTCTGTGTGGCCTGCCTCATAAGTAAGGGTATTTCATCCAGGAACAAGGAGATCATAACATCTCTGTACTCCTCCCTTATCAGACCCATTATTGAGTACAATGCCCCCTTCAGCATGTAGCTTGCCAAGCACATGCAGCAGTTGGAGAGACCACAGAGGTTCCTGACCAGGAAAATCCAGGGTCTCAAACACCTATCCTATACAGCTAGGCTAAAATCCCTGTCCCTCTACTCAGTCTCATACAGACTGCTCAGTGGTGACCTGTGTCTGGCACACAAGGCCGTCTCAGACTCAGCCTTGATGGAGTTGCTGCATATCTGTAAGTCAAACTCCACTCGTGTAACCCACATGCAAGGCCTCAACCTGGTCTGCGACATTAATAGAACTTGTTGGCAGGATAGATTTGTGTCCCACCGACTCTCTCATCTGTGGAATAGACTCCCTCTCCATGTCAAGCAGAGTACCTCACTAGCCCTTTTTAAGAGGAACCTTGAAAACTGGATGGCAAACAGTAAAATAAGGCAGTGGCTGCGGTACCAGGAAGCACCAGTAAAGTGGTTTTGCAGTCAGCTATGGCTCTGTGTTTTTATTTTAATTAATTTTTTCATTCATTGTTGTTTTGGATGAGAAACAGAAAATATACACCTGGGATCCTACCTGTGTCCCTGCCGGACAGGGAAAACAGATGCTGACTTTGTGGGAATATGGGTGAATTTCTTGGCTAGACTTATAAGGGCATCTGGGCCAGTATCCTACTATCGTCCTATGAACCTATGAACATCTTTAATATTAAGGAAGCTGGGTGCTTTGGCTATTTTTTGTTTGGTTCCAAATAGCCTTGCTTTTGTTTTTGAGGAAATTAATATACGTTTCTGGGCTATTGGCTATTAATTGAAGGTTTAGAGGTCATCTTGGAGCTGAGTTTGTATAATAAAGTAGGATTTGTTTGCCCTGTAGATAACCATGTCATCTGCATAAAGGATTAGAGGAATCTGTGGGTGACCAGTTGGGAGTTTTTTTGATAAATGTGGAAAATAGCAGACGGGCTAATGTGGAACCCTGGAGTAGTCCTTCCATAACAGGAGCTGTTTCAGAGGTTGTGGTTCCTGCTTTCACTTTTTGAAGGATCTATTGGGGAGGAAATCTGCAAACCAAAGTTTTGCATTGCCACTAATTCCTATTTCAGTTAATTTGTCAAAAAGAAAGTTAAAACACTTAGATCAAAGACTTTTTTAAAGTCAGTAAAGACAGCTCCTCTCAGGTTGCCTTTGTCCATATTGGATAGCATGTCTTCTGTGAGGGAGTAAAGATCTGTTATATTGCTGCATCCAGTTCAGAATCCATGTTGCTTTCTGGATAGAAGATAGTATTGATGTAATTAAGAAGTAATTTGGTTGTAGATATTTTTACAAAACTGGGAAGTATTAAGACAGGATGCTATTGTGAAGCAGCAGCTGGCTTGGGTAGTTTTGGGGATAGGAGTGACTATTGCTGTTTTCAATACCTGAGATATAATCTTATTAGTTAAGCAGAGATTACATATGTGATTGAGAGGGTGGAATATGAAGTCCTTACAAAGGTGAATGAACCAAGGGGCTAGGCTATCTGAGCTCTGAGGCATCTATTTGTATTTGGTCCATTTGTGTTTCTATCTCTTTGGTTCTAATCTTTTTGAAGTGGAATAGTGGAATATAAAGGGGGAGAGAGGGTAGCTGTGGGGGTAGTAGGCCTGTGCTTTTGTTGTTGATGTGTGGCAGGTTGCCAAACTCATTGAGGAAGTCAGCATATGAGAGTTTGTCTGTGGTGTTGTTATAGGGATTCAGGGGAGTGGAGTTGTGTTGGTTTTTTCAGTCAGTCAAGAGGTTGATTTCTCACCAGAATCTTTTGGGTTTGGTTAAAAGTGAGATTTGTTTGTTTTGGTAGCGGTTACTTTATGCCTGTGAATGGATTGCTTAGCTAGGTTGCATAGTGAGGTATGCTTTACACAGGACTTTTCACAGTGGTTACATTTCTAATTGTGTCATGCTTCCTCGTGTAATTTGAGGAGGTGTTTGAGTTG
>NC_056729.1:1040515940-1040523440 GCF_019279795.1 Protopterus annectens
TTTTGAGGGTTATTATGATGTTTATTTTGGATATCGGTATAGTACTTAATTTTATCTTGCCTGGTTTGTTTCTTAGCCTTGTTTCTGAGCTCTTGGTATATTTGTCTGGCAGGACTAGATTTAGTTTAATACCATTGATTCCATGCTTTATCCCTTGGAACTAATAGTGACCTTGTCTCTTTCTTTAGCCATGGGGCATAATTAGATTTTACACGTATTGTTCTGGAAGGGGTGTGAATGTTTAGAATAGAGAGGAAGGTATTATTGAAGTGGTGGATAGCATCTTCCAAGAGAAGATGTTTCAGTGGGAGCCAATTAGAGTGGACTAGGGAGCTGATGAAGTGTTTGGGGTTAAATTGTTTTGTGCTTCTTGTTTGTAAGATACTTGTTTCTTTGGATTGGTTCATTGTCTGATTATGTAGGTTGGGAGATAAGCACTATGACTGTCTGGGAGACAGCCAGAGTGGACAATATGAAGTGGTTTGTTAGTTAATATCCAGTCTAGTACTGATTGTTTATTGGATGTTTTACTAATCCTGGTAGGAGTTTGTATGAGCTGGGTAAAGCTATACAGATGTATTTGGTTAGTGGGATTTTGAGAATTGCAAGCTGACCAGTCAATACTAAAGTCTCCTAGGATAATTGTTTCTTGGGGTAAGGATTGGTCAGACCAGTTTAGAATGTTCTCTAATGTAAGGGTATTGTTGCCAGGAGGGATGTAGGTGCCAATAAGGTTAATATGTTTAGCTGAGTTCAGGATAAGATTGGCAGGTAATATTTCTGCTTTATCAAAAGATGGGCTGTTTAGTTTGGAGGTTTCTAGTGTTAGATGATTTTAATATAGAAAGTCAACTCCACCACCCTTTTTCCCTGATCTGTCAAGTCGTAGGATATTATAACCTGGAGGGAGGATCTCATTATTATTAGTGACAGGTTTAAGCCATGTTTCAGTGAGTAGGACTATGTCTGGAGAATATAGTGTTAAAGTTGCATTTAGGTCCTGAATTTTGTTACTGATACCTTATATGATACTTTTTACATGGGGAACTTTGTACATGACACCACCCAATAAGGGGAGTCAATCCACATTTGCCTTTATTTATATCATCCAAGGCTAGTTTCGAAAGAAAAATTGTGAATGACTCCAAAAATAACCACAAAGCGTTCTTTAGCTAGGTCAAGAACCTAAGTGGAAACTCTCAGATCTGCTCTGAGTTAGTGCAGAATGGCATAAAATACACTGAACCGACTGATATTGCAAACATTCTGGCAGACAGGTTTAGTGCAAACTTCACCCCCTCTCACCCCCTAAAGTGCCATAAGCATACCAGAAGAATGTAGGGCCCCATCAATCACCGATGCACAGGTTAAAACAGCCCTATCCAAAGCCAAAAACACAGCTTCAATGGGACCAGACGGGGTCCCAGGCTGTGTCTTACAAGAGCTCCAAAATGAACTAACCCCTCAGCTAAACACACTGTTCAAACTCAGCCTCTCTACAGGCTACATACCCATAGAGTGGCACACAGCAACAGTTATTCTGCTCCACAAAGGTGGAGCCACAACAGGCCCCGGGAACTATCGCCCTATAAGTCTGACTAGCCTGGTCTGCAAGGCTATGGAGTGCATCATCATGGAACTCATTAACAGAAACATTGGGAACCTCCAAACATTGGACTCTACCCAGTTTGGTTTTGTTAAGGGCATATCATGCCTCCTAAACCTGGTGGACTTCTTTCAGATGGTTACCAAGGCATTAGATGAGGGAAAGGAGGTCCACACAGCCTACTTAGACCTCACAAAGGCTTTCTTCACCATTCCCCATTCTAGTTTTATAGACAAGCTCACCAGCTTGAACATAAACCCTACGTCATGAAATGGGTTGCCAACTGGCTCATGGATAGAACCCACATGGTGAGAGTTGCAGGCTCTACGTCCGACTCTAAACTGGTTACAAGTGGCATCCCCCAGGGCTCAGTGCTAGGACCCCTCCTGTTTGGTATATATTTCTCAGAGGTACAGGCAAGCATAGGAGGACTATGGCTGACCAAGTTTGCAGACGACTGCAAACTAGGGGCCATAACTGATTCTCCAGCTGATACAGACACCCTTCAGATGAGTCTCACTGAGACGGATACCTGGTGTCAAAATCATAGCCTCAAGCTAAATGCCAAAAAGTGCATAGCCATCTCCTTTGGAAAAAACAAAATATCCGCGAACTACCACATAGGTGGTAGTCCCCTAAATACAGAAAATGTAATAAGGGATCTGGGGACCCAAGTAGATAGTAATCTCTCCTTTGATAATCATATTGCCAAGGTGGTTAGAAAATCCTTCTATGTGGCTAATCACAAAAGGGTTCGCATCTAGAGCAAAAGAGGTTATTGTACCTCTCTACTCATCACTCATTAGACCCATCATAGAATACAGTGCCCCATTTGGGATGTACCTTACAAGACACCTGCAACAGCTGGAAAGGCCACAAAAGTACCTCACCAAGAGGATTACTGGCCTCAAACAGATGCCCTATGCAGCCCGACTCAAGAAACTCCAGCTGTACTCAGTTGTATACCGCTTACTCAGAGGTGATCTCTGCCTGACATACAAGGCCATGTCCAACCCAGAACTGATGGACATGCTCCACCTAAAAAAAAAACAAATCCCAGAGAGCCACATGCTCTAGAGATATAAACCTCACCACAACAATAAATAGGACATGCTGGAGGGACAGATTCCTATCCCAGAGACTCCCCATGCTTTGGAACAGGATTCCAGTATACATCAGGCAGAGCCCCTCACTAACACTCTTCAAGAGAAACCTTGACGGGTGGATGGGAAACAGAAAATTTACCCCGGGGATCACTGCACTAGCTCTGCTGGACAGTGGTGCAGGGAACTAATAGCTCTGCTGGACAGTGGCGCAGGGAACTGATGGCTCTGCTGGACAGAGGCACAGGGAACTAATCTAAGGGGGTGGCGAAAGTCAACACACTCTGGCTAGGCTTATAAATGCCCTTGGACAGATAGCCTAGCACTTACCTATGAACCTATATATACCACTTATATATAACAACTTTATAGTCACACAACAGTGACCCAAGACAAATCACCTTCAGTGACGCTAAATTACAAATTTCACTGCTTATTGTTTGTGCAGCACGCACTCACTACTCCATTAATTGAATTCAAATTATGTACGCGCACATCTACACATTTTATATATATATATATATATATATATATATATATATATATATATATATATATTTATATGTGTGTGTGTGTGCGCGCGCGCACGCATGGGAGATGCAGTGGTGTAGCGGTTATCATTGTTGCCTCATACTAAGAGGTTCCATGGTTTGACTCTTGGGTGTGGTGCTTTCTACGCAGAGTCTGCATGTCCTCCCTGCATTTGTGTGGGTTTCCTCCCACATCCCAAATATGTATCTGGAGCTTTTCTGACAGGCCTCCTCTAAAAATGGGCTCTGTCCCAGTTGGACCTCCCTGGTCAACAAATGCTAAATAAATAAAATTAATTAAAAAAAAAAAAAAAAAATATATATATATATATATATATATATATATATATATACATACACACACACATGTAGCAGTGTTATGGAAAGGGCTTTTTAAGGTAAGCTGCATGTTCGGGTCATAGGTAGGTTTAGAACTGTCATGCATTACTAGGGTGGAGTTGGGGGATTGAAGTACTCCTGTCCACCTTATTAATGTGTGCTAACTCTAATCCTAACCTTAACTTTGCTCCTACTCCAACCCCTATCCAAGCACGTAACCCTAATGCACAGCTTTCTGATATTGTTACCCTTACCCTCTCCTTGCCTTTGTCCCAAAATCTAATGTGCAACTTTTTAATATTCCTGATCATGAGTACATGCATATACTTGTGGTCAATAGCAAGTTAGTGAAACCTGAGCACCTGGATCATAGGTTCATAGGTTGGTACTAGGCTATCAGCCCTAGAGCCTATACAAGCCTAGCCATAACAATTCCCTGGCTATTTCTTCCCACACTATTTACTTCCCTGGACCCCTGTCTAGCAGGGCAACTGAAGTGATCTGCGGGGTGAATTTCCTTTCTCCCATCCAATCGTCAAGGTTCCTTTTGAAGAGGACCAAAGAGGTATTCTGCTTGACATGTATGGGCAATCTATTCCAGAGTCTGGGGAGTCTCTGGGTCAGGAACCTATCCCTCCAGCATGTTTTGTTTATTGTGATGACAAGGTTTAGATCCCTGGAGCATGTGGCTCTGAGGGATTGGGATTTCTTTAAGTGTAGCATGTCCAACAGCTCTGGGTTTGACATGGCCTTGTATGTTAAGCAAAGATCTCCTCTGAGTAGACGATATGCAACAGAGTATAGCTGGAGTTTTTTAAGGCGGTGAGCGTAGGGCATCTGCTTTAGGCCTGTGATTCTTTTAGTGAGGTATTTCTGTGGCCTTTCCAGTTGTTGCAGATGTCTTGAGAGGTACATACTAAATGGGGCATTGTATTCTATAATGGGTCTAATGAGTGATGAGTACAGTGGGACAATGACCTCCTTTTTTCTGGATGAAAAGCCCTTAGTGATGAGGTGTGCCACATAGAAGGATTTCCTGTCTGTTGTGGCTATGTGGTTATCGAAGGTGAGACCACTGTCCACCTGTGTCCCTAAGTCTCTTATCAAACTTTCGGTGTTTAGTGTACTGTCACCTATATTTATTTATTATTTATTTATTTATTTAAATTTGTTGACTGGGAGTGTCCGACTGGACGTAGGTCCATTTTCAGTGGAGGCCCGGGGAGAAAAGCTCCACAGTCAAAATAAACAGACAGTATTTACATTGGATTACATAGTGATTAACAATTTACATAGCAATTACTTACAACTACCATTACTTTAGCAATTACTTATATTTTAATTCATGGATACATGTTTTTTCCCAAAGGGGATAACTATACATTTCTTGGCATTGAGCTTGAGCCCATGGCTCTGGCACCAAGCATCTGTTTCTGTAAGGCCCTTATGTAGAGTATCCACATCATTTGGGGATTCAATAATGGCTCCCAGTTTGCAGTCATCTGCAAACTTTGTTATCCAGAGTCCCTTAGTGTTGGCCTGTACTTCAGAGAAGTAGATGCCAAACAAGAACGGTCCCAGGACTGAACCCTGAGGTACTCCACTTGTCACTTGTCTGGAGCTGGATTTGGAGTCAGCTACTTTTACAGTGTGGGTTCTATCAGTAAGCCAGTTAGCAACCCATTGGGTGACGTAGGATTAATGCCCAGCTTAGTAAGTTTATCTATGATTCCAGAGTGGGGGATGGTGTCAAAGGCCTTGGCAAGGTCTAGATAGGCTGTGTGGACCACCTTACCCTTGTCCATGGCTCTGGAGACTGATTCAAGAAGTCAATCAAGTTCAGGAGACAAGATCGGCCCTTCACAAACCCAAACTGGATGGGGTCCAGTGTTTGAAGGTTGCCAATGTCTTTGTTTATAAGTTCCATGATAATACGCTCCATGGCCTTGCAGATAAGGCTTGTCAGACTGATGGGACGGTAGTTTCCGGGATCCAAGATGGATCCCCTTGTGGAGTGGGATAACTGTAGCTGTGCCACTCAGTGGGCACGAAACCTGAGGTGAGGCTATGATTAAACATGACACTTAGGTGAGGTGCCACTTCATATTGTAGTTCATGTAGTACACAGCCCGGGATGTCATCTGGTCCCATGGATGCTGTATTCTTAGCTTTGGAGAGTGCGTTTTTACCTGTGTGGCCGTTATTACTGGAATTTGGCAATCTTCCGGTATTGAGATGGGCCATTTAGGCGGTGAGAGGGGGTGAAGTTGGCACTGAATCGATCTGCCAGGATATTGGCAATATCCTTGGGATCAGTATATTTAATGCCATTCTGTTTTAGCTCAGAGCAGATCTGAGCATTGCCATTTAGATTCTTGACATAGTTATAGAATGCCTTGTTGTTGTCTTTGGAATCTTTGGCAATTTTATTTTTGTAACTAGCTTTGGAGGATTTTATGAGGGATCTCAGTTTCTTACTGAGGCTGGTAAGGAGTTTTTGCATCCTGGGATTTTCCTCTTTTCTGCAACAGTTTCTTCCTTTTGTTGTAAAGTTTGTTGATGGCAGGGGACCACCAGATTGGCTTCTTTTTTTTGGATGAGAGCATCTTGGTTCTATTTGGGATGGCACGATTTATGCATGAGTGGATGTGCTCGTACAGTGCCTTAGTGTAGGATTCAGCAGTTGAACTTTCAGCTCCTGTCTGCATGGGTGTCACGAAGTTTGTCATTTTTGACTTGAGTAGCATGAAGTTGGCTTTGGAGAAGTTTTTTATGGAGGTTTCCTTACTGGGGGTGGGGGTGGGATGTGGATGTTAAGGGTGATTAGCTTATGGTCAGACGTGACTAATGAGGGGGTGACCATAGGTGTGGAGCATTGATTTCCCATGTTGGTAATGACCAGGTCTAGGATATTGGAGCCCCTGTTGGGACTATGGATTAGTTGATCCAGGGCGTTGGAATTTATGAATTCCAAGAACCGTTGGGCAAAGGTGTTGGTACATGAGTAGCTTTCCCAGTTAATGGCAGGGTAGTTAAAATCACCCAGTATTAGGGTGTTTGGTTCTATCTTAATATTTTCCAGTATGTTTAGAAAGGTGTAGTGAGAATCTTGGGGTATGGTGGGGATCTGTAGCAAGCTACAATTTGGATTGCAGTCTTACCTAGTGTTAGTTGCACCTGGAGAATTTCAGACACATTGTGTTGGGCAACTAGCCTGGTGGTGTGAATATCCTTGGTGAATATTGACACTCCTCCACCTTTAGTGTTTCGGTCCTGCTTTGGTGGCCGAAAGGTGTGGTAAGAGTTGTAGCCTGGTATTGCAGGGGTGCTCTCTGGAGCCTTGAACCAGGTCTCAGTTACTGCACAGATATCGATGTTCTCCATTTTTAGGAGTGCCTCGAGAGAGTGCATTTTGAGGTTTAGACTTCTAGCATTAAGTAGCATTACCTTCAGATTTTGCATGCTTGTACCTGTTACGGTGGTGGTTTTGTTCTTTGAACTTTGCCTAAAAAAGGCACTATAGGGGTGGCAAGAGCCTTAGCCAGTAACCTGAATCCCAGAGAAGACAGTTGCAGACCATCTCTGGCAAAGCATCGTGGTCTGTCAATCATGTCGTCCCAGGCAGACAGATACTGGATCCCCTTTGAATGAAACCAGAAGCTTAGCCAATTGTTGAAGTCAATCATTTTGGCCTTATATTGTGATATCATTCTGGGCAAAGGCAGGATGCTACTCAGGGCTAGGGTCATACCTGCCTGGGCCACATGATCCGAGAGCTCTTCCATGTCTCTTTTCATGTAGTCCAGGGAGGTACGTCTCAAGTCATTCACTCCAACATGGACAATGACAGAGTCATATTTGTACTTGTTGTGGAGTGACTTGAGTGCATGCGTTATGTGATGGATCCTGGCACCCAACAGGC
>NC_056729.1:1040525940-1040543440 GCF_019279795.1 Protopterus annectens
AATATGTTCTTGTAACACTGATACAAAACACACTGGGTCCATCTACTATACATCTACATACTATACAGTACATTGGACAGTGCAGTGGTGCAATGGCAGCTTTATTGCCTCACAGCAGGAGGTTCTCTGGTTCAATTCTCAGCTGGAGTGCCTTCTGTGTGGAGTCTGCATGTCCTCCCTGCATTTGTGTGGGTTTCCTCCAGGTGCTCCAGTTTCCTCCCACATTACAAGAACATGCATCTGGAGCATTTTTCCCCAGGCCTCAGCTGAAAATTGGCTTCGTTTCAAGTCAGACTTTCCCAGTAAACAAATGTTAAATAAATAAATCTGCCCATAAAACGTGTATTACATTTGCATGTGTGCTTTTTTCCCTCTCTCTCATACTTGACAACTGCATTCGTTTTTGTTCACATATATCTTTGATATTTAAACGCCGTTTATTGATGAATATTGGGATGCCACCTACCTTGCTCTCTACCTCTAAACTTCCAGCAAGATTTTCAAAGTACTAGAAGTAATCCCTTTTATGACATCCAAAGTATAAGAAAGAACTATGGCCATATTACTTTCTTCTTTTTCTATTCCTGTTTAGTCTTTTTTGGCTCCCCATATTTATTAACCATAATGATAATATTCTCCATTGTCTCATTTGAATAACCCTTTGCCCTCAACCTCTTTTTGAGGTCAGTATTAAAACTGTACACTAGTGGCTTTTTGTTCTATACGTCTCCCCAAAATTCAAAAATGTAAATTATTTCCATTAATTTGGAAATAATAGTTAAAATAACTGTTTGTGAACTGGAGTCAGCAATTAGTGTAAGTATTTCCTATATTTTCTCACTGCTAGTTCTTAAGCCACAGTT
The DNA here is from genome assembly GCF_019279795.1 of Protopterus annectens. Lineage (NCBI taxonomy): Eukaryota > Metazoa > Chordata > Ceratodontiformes > Protopteridae > Protopterus > Protopterus annectens. Next base: position 1,040,526,804 of record NC_056729.1, read on the forward strand.
AAGATGAGGCAGCAGCAGTAAAACTGCCCCAGAAATGGAGGGTCACACTGAATGTTGGGTATCTACCTTTCATAATGCACATTACTAATGATTATTGCATGGCAACAGTTAGAGGTGCTACACATTAGTTAGCAGGGTATCCAGTGAACTCTAAATGCTATTGGATAAATGTAACTCTTGCATAGGGCACTGACAGGTCCTGCTATGGATTCCATGTAAATCAGGTAATGGCCATGTGCATGTACAGCAAGCTAAAGCAAAAAAAAAAAAAAAGAAAAAAGGAAAAACTCTGGTGTGTATTCATGCATACTGGAAATTATCACAAGCCTGTAGCAAAAACTAAAAAAGACACTCTGAATAGGCCTTTTCAATTTTTTGTTTTCAGTCACACGATGTAAATATACCTCTCAAGTCACACACATGATAGTGCATGAGTCAAGTTCCTCTTTTTGGACATAGAAAAGACAGATGCAAGCTGCATCTATAGCCATTCAGGCTAACTGGGATTTATGTCTTTATTTATGCCTTCTGTGTGGAGTTTGCATGTTCTCTCTGTTCTGCTGTGGGTTTCCTCCGTCCTCCTGGTTTCCTCCCACATTCAAAGACATGGATCATGGCATTTCTCCCTCCCTGCTGAAAAAAAGGCTCTGTGGAACCTAGTCGGACTTTCCCGGTCAACAAATGATAAATAAAAAAATAAAAATAAATGTTTTTCTAAATAAGGAACTATTGATAAACAAGTATTAGTCCTGTTAGTCGAGGAAATGAGAGTTCTATGTGTGCGTACATGGAGGACAAGAATTACTGCATTCAGGGCCAGCCTTAGGTGAAATGGGGTCCTAGGCTAATGTATCAATAGCACCCCTTTTTTCCCACCCCAATGTGACTTCTGCTCCTCATCTCCCTTACAGCAGTTTTGGTACTCATGACTTGCTTCCTCTCTGGGCATTTTGAAAATATATACATCTTCCTGAATGTAGCCCTTCTCTCCACTCCCAAGAATTTTACTCAGGTAAAATATAAATCGTGGTGAGGGCATAAATACACCTAGATGCACCACTTATGAACCAAAAGGCTATGAGTAATTATACACTGAGAAGCATCTACACATAGTCTTTGTGGATGTATTAATGTCATACATGGTATAAGCATCAGATATTAATTCCATTGCCTTTAGCATAAGAATAAAATCTAACAGACATAAATTAATTACCCTTCTTAGGCTATACCAATAGATGATATAATAAAATAAATAATATACTTATAAAATAGACTGATATTGTTCTGAGTGACCCAATAAATTTTCTCAGGTTATTATCGAGTTATATAATATTAGTAAATTTTGCATTCATGAACACTGCATGACAATGCATAAATATACATATAAATTGCTATAAAAAACTGTAGTTGATCACAAAATTAAGGATATAGAACACTTACCTTTCAGACCTTACAAGTCTACATTAAAGAAAAGACAGAAACTACTTACCTTAACAAATCTTCCAGATCTAACTATGGAGTCAACTTGATCTCAGAGGATAAAAACATAAAGTATTAACTAACTGAATCAAAACACGGAAAGGGAAAATTGACAATGCTATATGTTATCAATAAATAATGGAATGATTACCCAGACATAGGATATAGCAAATGCACTTGCAGAAAAAAAAATTCTGTTAGCTTCACAATATGCAGGCATAGGCCAGAGTTCTACAGTGATAATGGGAGACACCCCCTGTATAAAAACATATATGCCTCAAATAAAATTAAAAACTAAAGTTCCATAAGCCCTGACAACATAACGTAAGGTTTCCTGTGGAAAAGTAGCCTATAGCAGAGTACCATAGCTTATCCAGCCTGGAATGAGGAAGGATAAGTGTCCAGAAACTCCTGGAAATGGTCCTAATAAAGCTTGCTCTGGACCTGAAAAAAATCCAGTTTGTAGTGCTTTGTAAAAATATGAATAGAGGATGAAGATCCTGCCTGTGGAATACTTCTAGAGCCCATCCCTTTCCAGAATGCCATCATAGAAACTAAGGCCCTTCTGTAATGTACCTTAGCACTGCCTGGAGGGCAACAAAGCACAATAATGGAGGACAACCCCGTGGAAATAGTCTGTCTAGATGTGGGTGAAACATTCATAGCCTCAGAATAGAAAATAAATAGCTGGTTAGCTTTCCTTCTGTCAAAACAGTATCCATGTTGCCTCTGCACATCCAGAGTATGAATATATTCTCCCTTGTTTTTGAGTCTGCATAGAAAACAGGAAGACTGACAGCCTGATTCAATGTAAACTCTGAAACAACTTTGGGCATGAAAGAGGAATTTGTACTTAGACTGACCCTGTCTTTCTGAAAACCAGATAGGGTTCTCCCTCCATGAAAGCTTGCAGCTCAGACACTCTTCTTGCAGATGTCAGAGCAACGAGAAGAACTATTTTCCACTTGATAAACCTCAAGTCAGCCAGACAGGCACGTTGGAAAGGTGACATAGTCAATGTCTCTAGCACAAAAGTGAGATCCCAAAGACTAGGTCTTGGAACCTGTCTAAAGGAGGTCTCAGATGTATAACATCTTTTAGAAACTGTTTCACTGTTAACAGAGAGGAAAGAGAAGGGAATCAATGGGCAGACATGCCGAAATGGTCCCCAAAAGAATCTTTACATAAGAAGAATAAGAGAGGCCAGAAGCAGTAGCTCACACAAATACTTGAGCACCAGTGGTACAAAAATCCCTGATGGTTCCCTGGTCATTGGCTAGGCACTAACTAGAAAATCTCTTCCACTTGCCGATGTAGGATTTTCCGTAGCGGACTTTCTTATCTTCTTCAGTACCTGCTGCATGTCCTCATGAAAGGTGTGCCTAAAATGCATCCATATTGAATCATCCAGGCAGTTAGTTGAAGTTGTTTGATGTTGGGATATATCAAACTACTCCTGTCTTGGATGATTAGTTCCAGTCTGTGAGGAAGCTTGTGATAAGTTCCCCGTGGCCAATTCCATAAGAAGGGAGAATTGATATTGCCTGGGTCAGAAGAGTTTAACTACGATGATTTTTGAGAGCCTTTTTGAATCTTCAGAATCACTATAGAAATTATATGAAAGGGTGGAAATGCATATAGGAACATCGCAGAACATGGGAATGATAGAGCATCTGCTCTCCAGGTCGGCTTGTGAGGAGTCCCAAAATAGAATTTGCTTACTTGTCTGTTTTGAAAGGAAAAAAATATATAAGTTTGGTTTCATCCCTTACCAGTAATTAAAGAGATCATAAAACAGAATTGGTGAATTTTGGCTAGAGACCCAATTGTAGAAAACATTGTAAGAGAGTATGAAATTATTATTAACAAAAAGTGTTATAATGCGGCAAACATATTAGAGAAATGTAAGGTTGTAGGTAGTCATGAAACTAGAGTTAAGGGAACTTATTTGTGCAATGCATGTGACAATGTAAACCATTTTCCAACAATCTTTTTTCTGTGTAAACAATGGTAAAGCTGTGCTGCTCCAAAGTATTATAATTGTAGTACAACTTTTCTGGTGTATGTTGCTGAGTTTCTAACATGTTAAGCATTTTATGTAGGCATGACTACTAGAAGACCTGGTTCAAGTATCTAAGAGCATTACCATGCCGTTAAGAAGAATGACACAAACGCATGGTATAGATACACCACAAAATGTACTGCTTTTAACTTTATTTATTTTTTTATATTTTAGTTCTTGTTGAGTTTGACATCAGGGATGGTGATGCTAAGAACCTGATGAACAACAATGAATGTGAGTGGCAGTAAGACTGAATGCCACAAACATGTCTAGTTTAAATGATCACATTAATTTTAAATTTGTAAAAAAACAAGCTGTAAGCTATTAGATGCAATTTATCTTACACCAACATCTGTTCTTTCAATTGTTTGACCTTTGATAATGTCGCATTCCGTTTACTGATGTAGCATGGGCAAAACTCAAGAGTCTGAAGAAGAACATTAAATAATATAGACAAAAGCATGTACTCTTGTTTTTATTATTTATTTATTTATTTATTTTTTATTTTATTTCTATTAAAAGTATCACTTGGTGTTCCAAGCTTTTTTTTTTATAATTTTATTTTATTTTGTTTGAACTGTACCTTGTTTGGCATATTTTTGTTTGTTTTATATTTGTTTCACTGTTTTATATTACTACTTGATTTCCATTTTGATAGTCTGTTTGAATTCATGTTGTTGTTGTTAATCACTTCAAAAATAGCAATAGCAGTATAATAAACTTGAATTTATGTTTGATTTTTAATGATAACATTCGGTAACTATAGGGCACATGTCCATAATACTCAGGGCAGTGATCTGGAGTGATTTTTCTGAAATGCCCTAGACCAACAAAATAAGTACTCTCCCACATAGTGATGAGAAAGGGGAGAGATCTGGAGAATCCCTATATCAAATTAATCTGGAGCTTTCACCATTGCTGGGGGAGAGCACATGTCTAATTAACATTACAGACTCCACAAATACATATTAAAACTACTACAGACACTAGCAAGTACTGTTACAAAACTTATAATTTGTGGTGATATACACCCTAACCCAGGTCCAAATAACAACACCTATTATTCCCAAACACATAATATATTTAATCTTCTATATAAAGGCGCAAATTTGCTGCTATTAAATCTTAATCTTAGAAGTGTTGTTAATAAGATCCAAGAACTACATGCTACTATCTCCCTTTACTCCCCAGATGTTGTTATATTAACAGAGACCTGGTTGAAGCCACACATTTCAGATAATGAAATTATTCCACCCAGTTACAACATTCTTTGAGTTGACAGAAAGGATAAAAGAGGAGGAAGTGTAGCCATACTATTCAAGAACAATCAGATATTGCTACAAATTAATCTTACAATTACACCCCTCATGAATATTGATGTTTTACCAACTTGGCTACAAGTTAACCATAGCAAGTACATAACCGTAGTAGCCATATATGTCCCACCAGGCAACAATATCTTTACAATTGAATACTTTCTCCAGTCTATATCACAATCCATAACTCAAGAAACTAGCATTATGGGAGATTTAACTGTAGATTGAACAACATGTAACTCACATAACCCCAGTAATCATATCAATCTCTATAGCTTTACACAACTTATCCAAACACCTACTAGGACTGATAAAAAATCTAACAATCAATACTCGATTGGGCATTGACTAACAAACCTCACTTCTATCAACATTCTGGCAGTTTATCTGACAGTCTTAGTGACCATATGCCTACCTGTCTATTAAGGTAACATATTAATCCTTTAAAATATATCACTTTTTGCCAAATCCAAAATAAAATAATTCATCTCTTAGCACTTAATAGGCAAACTAAAAAAATGTAACTGATTCCCACTTAAGAATCTGCCCTTAGACAACGCAGTGGAATATTTTAATAACACCCTCCTCAACATTTTGAACAGCTTAGCCCCTTCTAGAACAATTTGAACAAAGGCTAAATATACACCATGGTTAACTAAAGAAACTAGAAATCTCCTTAAGTTAAGAGATAAGACCTGGTTAGTATGGCACACTTCTAAAACTCAAAATAATCGAACAGCATTTCAGCAAATTAAAAATAAGGCAAAACGTCAAATCACTTTTGACAAAAAGAACTAATACACTAACTTACAACAGAAACACCAGCAAAATCCTAAAAAATTTTGCAGCGCAATCAAAGCTATCCTTCATCTTGGACAAAACTCTCCCCCATCCCCCAATATATCAAACTACACTGGAACCATTGCAGACAAATTTAATAAATACTTTACAGAAAGTATTTTATCTCTAACTAAAAATAATAACCTTGACCCAATATCATGTCCAAAACTTTCCGATAAGAAAGATTACTCTTTCTCTTTCTAGCCCATCTCTACTGCTACCATATACAAACTATTAAAGAAACTTAATCCTACCACATTAGCTTCCGATAACCTGCCAACTGAATACTTAAAATTAGCAGCAGAAGCTATTTCCTATCCAGTTTCAATCTTTATAAATAGATCTATTGTAGAACAATATGTCCCATCAACATGAAAAACTGCTTACATAATCCCCATACACAAGGGGGGCATCTCTACAGAACTTTCAAATTACAGACCCATTGCCATTTTGTCCCCACTATCAAAAATCCTTGAAAGATGCATTCACTCTTAACTTATCCTATACTTTAGCACCAATAACCTTCTAACCAACTCACAACATGGGTTTAGACCCTTTCACAGTACAATAATTTCTCTTCTAAGTTTTACTAACAACATTAATCAACTTAGAAATGAAGTCAAAATAGTTTCAGCTGTCTTCCTTGATATGTCCAAGGCCTTTGATAGTTTCTCATCACAAATTACTAACTGTTCTTTCCAAATTAAACCTCAGCCTTTCTGCTCTCATATGGTTTCATAGTTATCTAGAAGGTCACCAACAAGCAGTAAAATGGCAGCATGGCCTCTCTCCACTTCTTCCCATTACATTAGGGGTCCCACAGGGATCAATCCTTGGCCCTTTACTTTTCAGTATTTTTACAAATGACCTTAGTACTGCTACTTCACTAGCTTCCATTATCCAGTATGCAGATGACACAACATTTATATGTGCTGCACCTACACTTCAACACCTCCAAGATATAACCCAGAAGTCCTTCTCTGATATTGAATTATTGCTATCTAAATCTCAGCTAATACTTAACCCCCCAAAAAAAAACTTATGATCATCCATCCTACTAGACTCTCATACATCTCTACCACCTTCTATATTACTTCTGGCAATAATACAAAAATCATCCCTGAATCTCAAGCAAAATTACTTGGCATTGTAGTTGATAATAACCTATGGTTTGATCTACATATATCCCAAACAATAAAGAAAGTTCTTATAAAACTGGGTATCTTATATAGGAACAAAAAATTCCTAACTGATACTTCCAGGATAGGTATTTCTAGAACCCATCTCCTGTCAGCCTTGCTGTATGCCTCCCCTATTCTTGTTAATCTAAAAAAGGCAGATCTAAGGAAACTTTATATATGCTATAACAATATAGCAAAACTTCTCACTGGCTGTCCACATAATGAGCTCCACTGTTACTCCTTAAAAAAAATATCTTGGCTAGAACTGCCACAGCTATTATCATACAATCAACCAATCATGGCACACAAACTATTATATCAGACTGAAACAATTCCAGCTCTGTTAAACATATTAAAACCTTATGTTACCAACGGTAATCTTAGATCTGAAAATAAATCACTACTTCAAGTGAGCAAATCAACCAATACTCCTGGTGATTCGTTATATTCTCACAATGTAGCAAAAGTTTGGAATTCTCTTCCTCTTACTATAAGAACTACTATCAATGCTCATCAGTTTAAAAATTCCCTTAAAGGTTTCCTTAATGACTCTTGGCTTTGTTCAGGTACTAGTCCAGGCTAAGTGGCTGTAGAATTGCTTTCTCTTACTATTCTAGCTCTGTCCAACTAATTGCTACATTCAAACTTTCTTAAGTTTGTTATATTTAACTGAATTGTTACTTTAGAGAACCCGTACTTACTGTATCTCTCAATTGTACAGCATATCTCTTAATGTGTCTTTTGTAATACGTATATTGTCTGAAAAATGTTATTGATTATACTGTAAAATTTCTGTAATAGTATGCATTTGTACGTTTAAAATGCACGTGGAGCTTTCCTCCGCAGGCCTCCACTGAAAATGGGTTTTGCACCCATCAGACTTTCCCGGTTACCAAATGTAAATAAATAATAAATAAATAAATAACATTAGCCCCTCCCCAGGACTGCTGCACTCGCTTACATCTTCAGTAGTGAGACCATAGTGCATGTTATAGCCAGTGCAGGACAAAGTAGCAGCAAGACAGCAGTTTTTGAATTGGGAAAGCTTATCACAATGTGAAAACCTACCAAGTTAAGGCTTCTGCATTACAATAAGCTTTTCCAAATCCATAAGATGGAGTTTTAAAAATTCTAGGTTAGGATGAAAAGCAAACATAAAAGCAAACATTCTTCTTCTTCTTCTTTTTTGCAAGGTCAACTGGGTTAATTGCTTCTGAGATAGAATGTGAAACAAAATCTCTCTCTCATTCTATTAAAGCATGACTTGCACCGTTGAACTGGAAATTGAAAATTTACTCCTGGTCTGGCACATATGTCTCTGATGGACAGAGGCAGTCAGTAAATCATGTTTTAATCAGCAATCACCCCCATATAAACATCTAAAATATATAACTTGTAGGATACATTTGGATTGCATGGCTATGCTTATAAAGGAAAACAGAGGATAAAGTGCTCGAATAAAACCAGTAAACTCAATAAAAGAGCACTTGGAAGGACAATATCGCACATACTGTACAAAGTTTATTAAGTCCTCAAAATAATAAAAGACCACAAAATAAAAAAATATTATCAAACCACAAACGCTTTCTTTATGTTCACTGAATCTACCTTCACTGATTCAGTGAACGTAAAGAAAGCATTGATAGTTTTCTAATATTTTTTATTTTGTGGCCTCTTATTATTTCGTGTCCTCTTATTATTTCGTTTGAGGACTTAAACTTTGTACAGTACGTGGGATATTGTCCTTCTGAGTGCTCTTTTATTGGGTATGCTTATAAAGGTCCTAGTGGTTGTTAGTCTGGTACACACCTATGAACCTATAAGACAATTGTTTTGTATTTAAGGCCAAAAATATATATAAAATCTTCCTTCATGGAGATGCCAGAAAAGACCGTTGTGTGAATATTTCTGATTTTTAATGCAAAGTTTGCTGTCTTCAGTGCTATTGTACTTTTTAATGCCTATTTTATTGCAGTGTGATTTTCATTTGAAGATTTTTTTTATTGTTTTTTAAAAGTCTGAGGTTAATACAAAAAGTGAACCATGTGTTGCGTTAAGATCAAATAGATTAGCTGCTTTTGAGTTCTAGGATGGAATAAGAATAGGCTCTTTTTAGACAAGGAAAATAGATTAATATTTTCTTCACAGAGCTGCCAGAAAAGGCTGCTGTGTATTTCTAAGTTTTCATTAGGCAGTTAGTACACTTAAATCATATTGTTCCATTGTTATTGTTTGTGATGTCATTTTAAGTTGAAAATTGTTTTAAATGTTCTAAGTTAAGGGAGAAAGCAAGGAAATGAATTGCTTTTGAAATGATGGATGATGCCGGCTACAAAACTTTTTTATTTAAGATCAGGAAATCAGGTCAAGGTTTTCTTCAGATAGCTTTTAGAAAAGACTGCTGCATAAGTACTTTGATTTTTTTAGTTACATGGTTTTCTTCTCTCTCTCTTTTTTTAATGAAGCCTTATTCTAATTTAAAGGCTTTATTCATAAGCAAACCTTTTGTTTCTTTTTTGTGAGGTAGAAAGGATTAACTACTTCTGAACTGTGGAGCAGCTGAAAATGCAGCTTTATATTTAAAGTTGACCCAAACAGGTCAGTTTTCCTCCAGAGAACTGCCATAAAGGATGAAGGTATTTCTGATTTTCTCCACATCACCCACCTTGTCCATTCTGTGTTCATTAGCTCAGTGACACTCAATTTGCTTACCCCTTTCTAAATTTAACTTCAACTCAGATTTATCTCATTTGGTCCTACTAATAGTAACTATAAGATAATATTATAAAGGACCTTGTTACATCTGTATATAAGTATACACATCATGAAGACACAAAGGTGGCACCAGCACAGACACCACAAACTTTTGACCCATAGCTACTCTTTCATCCCCCTCTAAAATACTGGAAAAATGCATCCATGCCCAACTCCTCAACCACCTGCTTGAAAATCAAATTCTGTCACCCACTCAGCATTGTTTCAGACCAGGGCACAGCACCACTACAGGCCTCATCTCCTTCCTTGATACAATTAACCGGGCATGGGATTCTGGTAAAATAATTGCTTCTCTTTTCCCCAACCTCTCCAAAGCTTTCGATACCATTTCCCACACTATCCTCCTCTCTAAACTATCTACCCTCCACATTTCCCCACCTACCCTACAATGGTTCAATAGCTATCTCTCCAATAGGCAGCAATCCACCAAATGGCAACAGTCTTACTCTCCATTCCTCAATACTTCCACAGGGGTACCCCAAGGCTCCATACTTGGTCCTGTCTTATTTAGCATCTTTATCAACAACTTTCACACCACTCTCCCACAATGCTCAGTAATCCAGTATGCTGATGACTCCACAATAATATGCACTGCAAATTCCAGCAATGAACTCCAGCAGATCACCCAGAATGCCCTCACTTCTACTGAATCTTGGATGCTTAACAATCATCTTGCCCTAAATCCAAAATAAATAAACTAGTAATTTTTACCCCTAAGAAAACCACTCCCATAGATAAAAAATTCTTCAGTATACAAGCTCAAGACAATACCACTATAGAAGTTGTCCCACACACTAAATTACTAGGCATTATTACAGATGAAAACTTAAACTTTGACCTACACATAAACAGTAACATAAAAAAGCACACCAAAAGCTCGGCATGCTGTACAGGCACCAACACTTTCTTAGCCTCTCTACTAGACAAACCCTTGCAACTAGATTTTTATTACCCTCTCTCCTTTATGGTGCCTCTCTCCTCACTAATATCCAAAATTCTACAAAATCCAAACTTGATATGTGTTACAACAGAATAGCCAAATTTGCTACCAAGGCCAAATTCTCATCCCACCACTGTAACTCACTGAAACGATTAGGCTGGTTGGACCTTCCCCACCATCTCTCATTCACCCAACTAACTACAGCACACAAAATAATCTACAGACTCACAGACTATCCTGCTCTCTCAACTCTACTTGCCAAATACCAACCCAGCAGGCAAGTAAGATCTGAAAATCATCTACTTCTAAAAGTAGAAAAGCCCACCTTACTGGCTGGTCAACTGCTCTACTCCTTCACAGTCGCCAAACTATGAAACTCGCTTCTTCCTTCTATAACAAACACAGGCAGCACCACCGCCTTCAAACAAACACTGAAAAATCATCTCAACTCTTCCTGGCTATGTACCTGCTCTATAACCTAACCTCTTTCTTCTACTTATATTATAACTAAAGTCCTATGCTTTTTACTACTAGTGACTGATGATACTTTCTCCATATTTATTTATTTTTTCTTTCATCACTTGTTGATACTGGCACAATAATGCTGATTAATTTATCTCTGTTTTTACCACTCTGAATTCATCTGGCAACCAACTAAATTCCTGCTTTTATATATATATATATATATATATATATATATATATATATATATATATATATATATATATATATATATATATTCTGTATATGTTACTGTAATCAAACCAACTAAATTACTGACTCATGTATTTATTACTGTAACCACTATGTATAACACAGTTTCTACTTCTGTACCAGTTGTTTAATTTTTTTTTTTTGCATCTATGTTCTTGTTGGAGCTTTTCTCCCCAGGCCTCCACCAAAAATGGGCTCTTTTAGGCCCAGTGGACTTTCCTGGTAAACAAATGCAATAAATAAATAAAAAAATAAATAAAGACAGTGACGATAATTGACTTTACACATGATGTTCACCAGTCAAGAATTTACTGAATTGGCGAAGGCATAACATTGTATGATAAAAAAGGTAACTGATTGCTTTCTGTGTGGAAATCTATATGACATTCCTTTTTGTATGCAAAACACTATATTATGTGCATCATGTGATACAAACACATATTAAAACATTTCATTTTTATGCAGTCATAATTCATATGTTATTTACAATTGTCAGTTTGAACTATTTTAATTACTCATCCATAACTACAGTATTTTATAGGAAGTTGTACAGGACCACTGGTGCAGTCTTTTTCTGGAACTTAATATCTGACCATACACATTAAAATCAGTCAGGTCATGACAACAAGAATCTTCATGTTGAACTGACTTGCACACAGGAATTTGTACAGTCTGAAAATCCATTAATATTTCTTACAGCTCCAACCTTAGGCAAAAATCTCTTGTATTTTGCCTCCCAGAGATTTACATATGAACCAGGGCTTAACTGTCTAAACAAATGTTTCCTATTTCTTCTGTATGCCTACATATTAGCATCTTGTCTAAGATGAAATCTGAGACTACCTGCAATACCTGGCACATTGCCTTTCCATAAAAGACCAACATTTTGTAACATTTGTGCTATCTTTATCCTTCCCTTCCCTTAAGATAGTAGTAGACCTTCTGTTTATGGTGGTATTCCTGCAATAATTCTATTGCACTTTGCAGATACTTTGCAGATACTTTGCAGATACTAAGATTTAGTATGGATCTTAAGACAGATATAATGTGGCAGCTGTGGGAATTTTACCATACTTGCAATCCATGTGACATGTGCAGGTAGCATAGTCAGTGCTTGGAGTGCCCAGTATTCCATTGTACTATGTCATGCTGTCTGTACACATATGACATAGTGTAATATCACCTACACAACAGGACAGTGGCTTACCTTAACTGTGCTCTTTGTGTCATGTCAGAGTTAAGGACTTCTGCAGCAGCACTGCAGCCTATCTCGCCTAACCTCTGTTAGGTTGAAGCCCATGAAACCTGTCAGTCCCCTGCATACCTCTCAGCTGTATAGATTTTCACAGAATGTCCATATTTGTGGCTCACATTTTGGCCAGTTCCTCATAAAATTTGAATATTTTTGGGCAAATCTTTGAAGACTGAAGCCACTACATAATTACCATAATTTGACTTTCAGACTGCATATCCCTTAGAAAATGCATACTAATACACTGCCTTTTGTTAGAGCAACTTTATAAGTTTATAATAGTTGTTCTACAACTCCAAAATGACAACAAACCAGAAAAAGAACGTGAGCCAAATGAACTATCCACCAGAATGCTGAAATAATTGGAAATCCACTTCACAACACGTAAATACGATCAACCACTGAGAAATTTATATTAAGCAACAGAATGATCCTGCTTTTCGTCAGCGACACTTCGCCAACTTCATCAGAAGTTAGAATTTAAAATAACGCGCCACTTCCTTAAGAGATTTAAATGCAAAAACATGATGTCAACACTGAAACTTTACATAACATAAACATTTAAAATCACCTTATAAATTAACTTTTGACATTGCCCCTATTATGCTTTCACTAAAATGTCTTAAAAATTGTAAAAATAATAATATTTAAATTAAACAAAAAGTTAACTGACCAACATTTGTCTAAAAAGGCATTTTAAACAAGCATTTTGAACATTATAAATAGCTAACACAGTGCAAATATATGCTCATCCAACCATAATGATACCAAAAACTCTGAAGAAAAACTCTAAAAATATTCTGAAAAATATAAATGTATATATATATGTCTATCCTCCTTACTCATAGACCATCAACAAGCACTGTCTAAAGGCTAACCTTAAGAAATAAAAATCAATCCAAGCTGACCCACTCACTTAAGTACATAACTGATCAATACCATCAAAATTAACTAAAAAATACTAATAATAAATAATACATGATAATTGTAAATTATTATTATGGAGGGTTACGATTCACACTGCCTGGTAACATCTACCTTTTTAAACTCCTCAATTTCAGCATGCTAGCAATGGACAACATACTGTTTAAACCTGGAAAATGGTAGGTATCCAGTTGTAACTGCCATACCAATTCCTTGAGTTCAAGCAACAATGATTCAGCCCCCCCCCCCCTATTGTTTGAAACCAACTGGTCAATAACTGTAAAGTTAAATTCATGCTCTGGACATTCATTAATGTGTTTGGCCAGGGCATTGTCCAATTTTCCCCTCCTGATGGCATACAAGTGTTCATAAAGGTGCTCCTGCAATCTCCGGTCTGTTTTCCCTATATAAAAAAGTACACCACATGGGAACTTTGGCAGTTGAATCTCCCCCTGATGTAAAACTTAAAGTCTCTACTCATAAAGAAGGTACCCACTTGTATATACCGGCAGTATTTACACATACTGCATTTGAACATCCCTGATCTAGCATTGAACGCCTGGGTGCTCATTTCTAACATCTTCTTAAGATTCAAGCCTCTCCTGAAAACAACTTTAGGTAATTGGCCAAACTGGGAAGAGATCTGGTTATTTGACACAAGAAAGCTCCAATTCTTCTTAATGATGGACACAATTTCACCCGCATCGACATTATAAGAAGTGATGAAACTACAGAAAAAAAGGCTATCAACCTGGGCTTTGGGATAAGCCAGGCATAATTCAGAATTGTTATTCCTTAATATAAGGAGATAAAACCCATTTTCTCTCTTCAAATGAACCTTGTTGCACAATTCCGCCAACAAACCACGTGGGTAACCCCTATTCAGGAAAAGATCCTGAATGAAAAGTCATTCATCCAAAAAATCACCGTCTCTTGATACCATCCTGGCCACTCTCACCAACTGGCCCTTCACTATTGATCTCTTCTGGTGAAGTGGATGGTTACTGTTAAAATGCAAATAAGAATTGGAGAATGTGGTTTTTCGGTGGATTTTAGCTAGGTAGCAACCCTGGGGTATATTCTTATACAAATCCACATCCAGGTAAGCTATCGTCTCTTCAGAGGAATTCGAGGTAAATTTGAGGAATTCAGTAGAACTATTAAAGCTTGTAACTAAAAACTCTGCCAATTCATCATTGCCCTTCAAGATGATAAAAATGTCGTCCAGAAATCGGGTATATAAGAGAGCTTTTTCCTGGATTATAGAATTAGAGAAGACAAACTCTTTCTCACAAAAAGCCATCACCAAATTGGCGACACTGGCCCTGCAAGGGGACCCCGTAGGCACTCCAACCAATTGTTGATACCATCAGTTGTTAAAGGAGAAGAAATTACATGAAAAACGATATCCAACAATTCTTTAATCATCAAAATTTCATTAGCTGGAGCTTGCTTGGACAGCATTATTGCTTGAATCCATTCCACCGCCATGTCATGTGGAATAGAAGAGTATAAATCTACCACATCGATGGTTAGAAAAAGACTTTCAACACTGAATGGAATTTGAACCACCCTAGCCAAAAATGACCAGGAATCCTTACATATGTGTGCCTTACTGGATACATACTTCTTCAATACTGTATCAACAACTTTTGCCACTGCATATGTGATACTTCCCCTTGTGCTAACCAGTTGGCGCATAGGGGGGTTTTGGATACATTTATGAATCTTCGAATTCCCAAAGAGAACTGGTATTCTAGGGTTCGGGATAGAAATGTAATTGAAAACCTCCACATCAATAACCCCATTAATAAACAAGTCCTCAAAATAAGACTTCACTCGAGCTATGTTGACATTCAACTCATTTCTTGAGACTTCTTTATAAGCCTTGGATTCCAAAATGGATACCATTCGATTGATGTAATCATCTCCCTCCATAACCACCAGGCCACCACCTTTGTCTGGTTGCATAACCCGAACTGAGGAATTCCGTAATAAGTCCAAAAGGTCTTTTTCCTCCCTGATGATATTGAAAAGCACTGGTCGGTTGGAATGGAGTAAAAAATGAATGTCTAAGTCACATAGCTGCTCAAAAAGTCTTAAGGACGGATGCAAAGGTGGATTAAAAGTACTAGAGAAGTGGAACGGATTATTCAAGATCCTCTGTTCCCCAATTAATAACTGT
Organism: Protopterus annectens; assembly: GCF_019279795.1. Lineage (NCBI taxonomy): Eukaryota > Metazoa > Chordata > Ceratodontiformes > Protopteridae > Protopterus > Protopterus annectens. The sequence continues at coordinate 1,040,542,472 of NC_056729.1, forward strand.
AAATTGAGTTTTCTCACAAAGAGTTTTAAATCAATGATGGTGTTGGCCAAATGTGCCCTCCGTGAAGGCACAAAGGATAGCCTCTTAGCCAAGAGGTCCACTAAAGGTTGGGAGAAAGAAAAACTTGAATAATTGAAAATTTTAAAATCCTTTCCTGTGTTAAAAACTATCTCCATCGGGGTATAACTGATGGTTGAGAAACTGTTCTCAAACCCATTCAGTTCCTCCTGTTCCTGGTTCTGTACCTGTTCTTCCTGCCCAGTGATTGTTGGGTTGGAGAGGCTGGGTTCCGATAATTTAAACTCCCTGTATCTATAGAGAGATTAGTAGGTGTACCCTGTGGACCTGCCCGATCACTCAAACTTGACTGATTCTGTGCAGCCGGGTTCCCATGGGTTCCACCATCTTGATCTTGATGGGACAAATTGGATCTAGGCTGGTTAGTATCCATCCAATCTCCCCCAGCCATACCTGGTGTCCTTAAGTAATTACCTTGGGATTTGGGGTTTTTTTGGATAAGCCACCCCTTCCTTGTATGCTTTTATGTCCCTCTGCAGCTTCTTAACTTTGTTGGCTGTGATCTTATTTATCTGTTGGTCAATGCTTGTAAAACTTCTGTCGTAATCATACCTGTACCTCGAAAAATTGGAATCATTCCTGATCCCATCATCCAACTTAGATAATTCCTCTGTTAATGAATTAGCTGCTTCCTGATAGTGCTTGCTGATTAAACTCAGAAGTTCAGCCCCATGTTTGTCAAAAAGAGAGATCAAGTCCTTATGGAAAGATGAGCCTTCTTCTAACCCATTCGGGTACTGCCACGAGCGATGGCCCTTAGGTACAATGTTGGAGCGTTGGCATTCTCTAAAATATGAGACCTCCAACTGCAATTTTCTTAACTTAATAAGTTTCATATCAAATAAATTCAATCTCTGGGGGAGATCGATGCCCTCTGAAGACTGAAGCCAC